>NC_091127.1:73985390-74042890 GCF_040183065.1 Periplaneta americana | reverse complement strand
TTAACGGTCAAACGCGCTAACCGTTTCCCTATAGTGGTGGACCAGCGGAGCCTTATTTTTATACGCCTTTTTATATATTTATATTTTCATAAGCTGTGTTAAAACTTGATACCCTTATTTACTAGATTTATTAGAGTAGATTACCTAAAAGATATCAGTCTCTAATCTGCTGAAATAATATCGAGGAATGGAATGCAGTGTTTTATTCTCGCTTGACATACTTCGGACACGATAGGATCAAAATAGGAATCCCGAAAACAAGTTGACTTTGGAGAAAAAAATAGCAAGGGTCTCTATTCCGTCAACATTCTCGCCGTCAAAAAATCCGCCGTATATGTAGTGAGACCAAAGCTGATAAGTGCGGCGAATAAAGCTCCTCGAACTCTACCTGTAGTACAAAGGATAACCCTCTGCCCCCAGGAATATGGACAGTAGAGGCCGGCAAATTAAAAAAAAAATGGTCGTTTTGTTTTTCCAAAACAGACTTTTCTCTACAGAAGGAGAACGAAGCATCTGAGAGACTCGCCCTTTTTAACGCAGCATCCCCGTATGCTTACCACTAATCACCAGTAAAGTCGAGCGAATCCATTGCACTTTTTCCTAGCCATAATTTTTGCTTACCTAAAATGTTTCAGTCTTTAATCTGCGGAAATAATGGCGCTATCAAGGAAAGGGATGCGGTGTTGTATTCCCCCTTGACTCAACTCGGATACGGTTGCATCCAAATGGGAATCCCGAACACAAATTGATTTTTTATGAAAAAATATCAAGGCTTTAACGTTCTGTTCCGCCAACAGTCTCACTGCCATCACTCCGCCGTATGTGTAGTGAGAACAAAGCTGATAAATGCGACGAACAGCCGTGTATTATGGATGTATTCACAGTTTTTTGAGCTGTGGTACGTTGTTTTGGGGTAATCGTGCTTCCCCTAAGAAGCTTTTTCTATTACAGAAGAGAGCTCTTAATTATTGTATGTAGAGCTCGCCATAAAGAACATTGTGAACCACTTTTTATTAAAACAGGTATTCTTACCTTGCCTTCTATTTATGTTATGGCCTGCCTTTTATATGTCAGAATAAATATTGATACACTTAAAAATTCCCATGACATTCACTCGTGTCAATTTTAATATATATCTGGATAAATTTAAATATTCTCTTTCGCAGAACAGTTTTGAATAATGTCTATAAACTTATTTAATAATCTCCCTATCAGTATTAAGAACTTACCTATCCTGACATTTAAAGGGAAGGTAAAAATCTAAACTTAAATTAAACTCTCTTTATAACGTCAAAGAATTTTATGATATTATGTGATGATATTTTACATTTTTATATTTTAATTTATGACGGTGCCATTATGCTGTAATGTCTTTTGGCGAAATAATTCAATTCAATTCAATTCAATTCAATTCAATTGACAGTGTGATGTGGCGAGACTATCTGTGAAGAAAATCCCAGGTGTTCATTCCATAAGTGAATATTGATGAAACCTATTAAATTGTTAACATTTAACAATACAACGAATCAGCATTCTATACAAATTGATACACCTTAGAAATTCAGATTTCTATATAACCCTGACTGCGAAGAAAAAATGGATTAAAGTCGGACGAAGAGAGAAATGGAAGTCGGCTCATTACAGTAGAACTATTGCGTGTTCAACGCACATTAACAATCGACATCGATCCACTTCGTTATCTTGTGTCCTCATAAAGACAGAGACGCTTCTTTCTGTTGGTCAGTGAGGATTACAAAGACATGAACGCTGCATGAATGTACTGTAGCTTATATTCTAACCATCTCCTCCTCCTTCATTTGAAGAGTATGATCCCACAATTCGTTCAGTCCATTTGGCTATTTTTTATGATTTCTACATACCGGTAGCCTATACAGGGTGTTAAAAAAGTATTCAATATTTTAGGAGGTGCTAGTATGCATCAAAAGAAGAAAATAATGTCTAATAAACATGGGTCCTACAACACATACTTTCTGAGATCTGAACACAGTACAAAGAGAAAGGCTTAAACTACTGCCTCCAAATCTCCCAAAAAGAGGGAAACAAACTATGTTGAAGCACACAAAAGGATAACCAGAATTCTTGAAAGATATATGATGAATATGAAGATAATGAAGACATACTTGGTTACTTGCGAGCTATTGCTCACAATACAACTGTCAATTTATTTTAAGCTTCTATGGCATTAAATGTTTTGAAATAAATCATTAAGTACGAGAAAAATTCGTACCGGCACCGGGAATCGAACCCAGGACCTCTCAGCTGTGCGCGCTGAGTGCTCTTAACCAACTGAGCCATGCCGGGACACGATCCACGACGCCGGCCGAACTCCTCTCGTAGTATTATGTTACGGCCTTACTACCTGCATTTAAGACGATACATGTCATATATATATATATATATATATATACAGGAGCGCATATTAAATGACTTTATGGCCATATTCAACAACAGTTTCTGAAAACTGTTAACATTATATATGTATCGAATATGAATGAGGTCTCGCCCACCTCATTGCATATTAAATGACTAGTGTGAACTAGTCAGTTTGTTTTATTACCATTAAGTACGAGAAAAATTCGTACCGGCACCGGGAATCGAACCCAGGACCTCTCAGCTGTGCGCGCTGAGTGCTCTTAACCAACTGAGCCATGCCGGGACACGATCCACGACGCCTGCCGAACTCCTCTCGTAGTATTATCTTACGGCCTTACTACCTGCATTTTAATGGTAATAAAACAAACTGACTAGTTCACACCAGTCATGTAATATGCAATGAGGTGGGCGAGACCTCATTCATATTCGATACATATATAATGTTAACAGTTTTCAGAAACTGTTGTTGAATATGGCCATAAAGTCATTTAATATGCGCTCCTGTATATATATGACGTGTATCGTCTTAAATGCAGGTAGTAAGGCTGTAACATAATACTACGAGAGGAGTTCGGCCGGCGTCGTAGATCGTGTCCCGGCATGGCTCAGTTGGTTAAGAGCACTCAGCGCGCACAGCTGAGAGGTCCTGGGTTCGATTCCCGGTGCCGGTACGGATTTTTCTCGTACTTAATGGTAATAAAACAAAGTGACTAGTTCACACTAGTCATGTAATATGAAATGAGGTGGGCGAGACCTCATTCATATTTGATACATTTGAAATAAATATTTATTACGTTTTGAACTATTGCTCACAATGCAACTGGAAATTTATTTTGTGCGAGATCGTGCGTATTTGCTTGTTTTCCGCACAGAACCAATACGCGGTAAGTGTGAAATACCACATTCAGTATTCCCAACGTAACACACATAACAATTTCCCTCTTCTTACCGCTTAAGCGCGACATTCATTTTACTGCTTCAGGCTATTAACATATTATTTTTAGAGACGTTTAACATAGTAATAATTAGAAATTGGAAACTTACCACTGCAATTTCACCTAAATTGCAATGTTAATTATTGTTTTTAAATATTTGCAAAAATTAAGTAAAGTCTATTACTCCACGAAACTTATTGCATTCCTGATACAAGTAACATTAAGGAAGCCGTGAAAAAATCAACAAGATTCCAGATGCCGATGTTATTACTGCAATATGTTATATAAATAATATTGTTAAAATATTAAAATGAAAAATAAATTATTACATAACCTTACCGTTTGTTTTAAGTTCGCATTTATAGACTGGGGCGAAAAAAAGACAGACGTATATCACGGACTGCTGGAGTATAGTAAACACAGAAAACATTTTATAGCAACAATGTTGAAGAAAGATATTTTGGTTTTCCGAAGTTGCCGTCATTAAACAGAAACCAACATGGAGATTTCATTGCAACTAATTAGAAATTCGTCTTTCAGGTACGTAATAAACGATCGTCGCACAATATAATGTACGATACACGAGCGGTATGTTTGTTTTCATGTTCTCGGAAATTAAAAAAGCTCAACTACGTTTCGCTTTTTCAATCTTTTCCTCGACCATGAAAACGTCACATACCGCTCTTGTAACGTATATTACTATTAATCTTCTATGACATTAAATGTTTTGAAATAAATATTTATTACGCTTTGAGCTATTGCTCACAATGCAACTGAAAATTTACTTTAAGCTTCTATGACATTAAATGTTTTGAAATAAATATTTATTACGCTTTGAGCAATTGCTCACGATACAACTGGCAATTTATTTTAAGCTTCTATGACATTAAATGTTTTGAAATAAATATTTATTACGCTTTGAACTATTGCTCACAATGCAACTGGCAATTTATTTTAAGCTTCTATGGGATTAAATGACTTGAAATAAATATTTATTACGCTTTGAGCTATTGCTCACAATATAACTGGAAATTTATTTTAAGCTTCTATGGCATTAAATGTTTTGAAAGAAATATTTATTACGCTTTGAGCTATTGCTCATGATACAACTGGAAATTTATTTTAAGCTTCTATGGCATTAAATGTTTTGTAATAAATATTTATTACGCTTTGAGCAATTGCTCACAATGCAACTGACAATTTATTTTAAGCTTCTATGGCATTAAATGTTTTGAAATAAATAGGCCTATTTATTACTCTTTGACTTCCTTAATACTTATTGTTTGGGACAAATTTTTTCACGGTACAAATTGCCCGGGACAAACAGTGTGTACCGAATTTGTCACGGTACAAATTGTGCGTGGTACGAAAAGTACTGGTGCGAATTCCCTGGGACAAATTGTCGCATAATCAGTTCTAATGCCTAAAGAAAATTTCATTGCAAACTTCCCTCAAAATGAGGGAGAACGTAAATTTTGTTTTACTTTAGACAGAATATTTGAGTCTAGTTATGTTTTTCTTCTTGACAGAAAAATCTTCTGCGTCTAAAGATGTTATGAGGATATAATTTAATTGTGTTGCGTCTTCTTAGCATTTTAGACGATAAAATTACTTAAAAATCCATATAAAGTCTATTTTGAACCGCGTGGGGGGTACTATTATATCGTCTTCGCCCTGTTTAATGTTTCGAGATTTATAAAGGCAACTTCATAGTAGGCCTGCATGTATTTTTGGTTCTGTATACGAGAATAATGAACAACCGATTGCTGTCAACAATATGACATAGTATGGCCTGAACAACAACCAATTAGGTATAATCAAGGTTGTAGTTTGCTGTACCTATACAGAACTAAATGTATCGTACCACATCTATGATGTTTTCAGTTATATTAAGTGTAGGATAAGTAAAACACGGTATTATTTGCACTAAAGAAATAATTTCATGAATATTAAATTTGTACACTTCTACAGATTTAAATTATTAAATAACATTTTAGACCAAAAATAGAGAAAATGCCGGTGAAATCTACAATTTTGGTTGAATATTGAATGCTTTAATATTCAGAATTTTGCTATGGAAAATTTATGATATATTTGTCATAAAAATATTACAAATATTATCATAAATTACTTTTTTTTTAAGTTTGAATAATTAATAATATACTTCTGGGATATTCATGGAGACAGGTTGTTTTGATATTCTGAAAGACTGTTCACAAAGAAGGTTCCGTTCCTTACTCTTTCGTATTCTAGACGCCCGAAAATATTTTGCATGATGCGCCTTTGTGCAAGAGGAGGGTATGCGCACATACCAAGCTCGCAGGCATTAAGCACGGCCCGGCCAGTTGCCGGGGTCCTAGCTGGAATCTTTAAGGGTTTCTCGAGCTGGAGTCATTAAAACAAGAACTTAATATTTTTACGAATCTTTTCTTGGCCCTTGATATCATTTTGTTTCTTTTAATATGTTAATAACATTATAACTACCGGTATTGTTGTAACATAATATGTTACAACAATGTTATTATTATTATTATTATTATTATTATTATTATTATTATTATTATTTATGTTGTTATAGTTGCTACTACTCTATACTGTGTCCATAGCTATGTAAACATTGAAGGATAATTGTTATTGAACCAATGGCAGAGGTCACATTCTAGACTTATCTTGAAGTTGGGAGGTAGAAGCGATCTACTTCCTCCCTACTCTGCCATTAGTTCAATAGCAAATTATCCTTCCACCTTCGTCTGCCGCCAATGTTTACGCCGCCTGTCAGACATTATGGAACGAAGTATAGTACTGTTGTGTTTAGATAGCTTGGCCGGTGTTATGCGCGAACATTTGAGTAGGAATCATGCGGAGTGAGTCAGTTTCTCAGCATATTCAGTGGGACAGGAGGGGGAAGCAGGAAAACTGCCTGCATGCTCATGTAAGTTATAGCCCAAATCAGATATAAGAGATTGGCCATCCTCATGTCAAAAACGCTAACATGTGGAATAGAACAATTACCAGTACAGTACTAATGTTTTTGCAATAGTTATTATACTACGCAATCGCACGTGGAAAACAAGTGAATTCTACAGGGGCTGCACAGCAACTAACCCATACATCCCTTTTTTCCTTGTCAGTATCAAATGGACTTCCCTGGCTTACTGCGTATAATGTTATAACCGGCAAACTATCTAAACACAACAGTAGGAGTATGTAGTTTTCACCAGTTGTAGAAAAATTCTCTAAATTTAATCTCACAGAACTTCATTTGTGCATCTCCGATCACACTACACACACCCAGGCAATAGGCAAATTCGTCCCACACTCGGCCCAATATATCACCTGTTATTCCATCTATAGTTACCATAATATTTCTATTCCGCAGGTAGGGTTGGCAGTGATCGAGGTAGCCAATAGTATAGAGTAAGATCATTGATATAGACCCGCCCGATCCGGCAATGTGGGAGAATATTACTAAGAAATATACTGGCTCCCCGATGAAATTGGGATGGGGAATGGTTTTGGTGTAAAATGAAGTCATCAAAACAATCGTCCATCTTTGAGAATAAAGAGTTGTGAAACATCTCGAGGTAGGGGTCCCCACTTAGGCCTACTGTTTCCTCTAAGAAGATGAAAGTTACATACATATTTCGTTGCGAAATGGTGCAGAGAACTGGAATGTTTTATGAATCCCATTCTTGCCACATTATTTGTTGTGGGTTTTTCTATGTCCTATACTCGTATGTGCACTTTGTGACGATTCGGTTTAAGTGGAATATTGCTTCATCTGATAAAACTGGACGGAAAGGGAAATTTTTATTTTCAATTTCTGTTATCATGCCATTGCAAAAGTTGAGGCTCTTAACCTTGTCACCGGGTTTTAGAGTTTTATCATTTGTAGATTGTTCATGTTCAAACGCTTTAGCAAAATGCGCCACACTATTATCCAACAGACGTTTAACTCACACGACTGACTTTGTTTATACAGAGTGGACTAAAACGAAACAGGAAATAGATAATGAGAAGAGGTTTAAAAAAACTAAATAGGTTTTTTAACATTCACCGTTTCAGAGGAAATAGTTATGTTTCTACGAAACATTTGGAAACATCATGGCTACTGCGGTAACTACCAAGCGAGACCCCCTATTCCTTACCCTCCCCTCCCCCTCTGCTGTACTCATGCGTCACTGCGCTACGTTGCAAGATTTATTTTAACGATTTTCGTAATTATTCAATTTAAATTCATGGCTAAGCGGTTTATTTTGAAAAATAAGACTCAAGACACTAACTGTTCTGCTTGTATAACAATCAGCCATTTCTCTCGGACAGTTACCGCAATAGAGCGCTGCAAACATTGGGAAAGACTTTTTTTATGCTTAAGTGAAGGAAAAGTGTGTTAAAGTTTTGCTATAGTTAACATGTAGAATCACCTCTTAAATTTTTGAGCATCGGTCCCATTTCACCCTGCATACTATTGCTGGCGCTGCTGGAAATATGACTAATTCTTCGTACATTATCTTCAAAAACTCGTTGTCAACCAGAACAGCTTCATTTCCAGATTGTTTATTGCTTTTTATTGCAAGCAAAATTTACATACATTAACAAAGATTTTACAATACTATTGTAATATTCGTATATGAATACTTACTTACAAATGGCTTTTAAGGAACCCGAAGGTTCATTGCCGCCCTCACATAAGCCCGCCATCGGTCCCTATCCTGTGCAAGATTAATCCAGTCTCTATTATCATATCCCACCTCCCTCAAATCCATTTTAATATTATCCTCCCATCTACGTCTCGGCCTCCCTAAAGGTCTTTTTCCCTCCGGTCTCCCAACTAACACTCTATATGCATTTCTGGATTCGCCCATACGTGCTACATGCCCTGCCCATCTCAAACGTCTGGATTTAATGTTCCTAATTATGTCAGGTGAAGAATACAATGTGTGCAGTTCTGCGTTGTGTAACTTTCTCCATTCTCCTGTAACTTCATCCCGCTTAGCCCCAAATATTTTCCTAAGCACCTTATTCTCAAACACCCTTAACCTATGTTCCTCTCTCAGAGTGAGAGTCCAAGTTTCACAACCATACAGAAGAACCGGTAATATAACTGTTTTATAAATTCTAACTTTCAGATTTTTGGACAGCAGACTGGATGATAAGAGCTTCTCAACTGAATAATAACACGCATTTCCCATATTTATTCTGCGTTTAATTTCCTCCCGAGTGTCATTTATATACTGTTGCTCCAAGATATTTGAATTTTTCCACCTCTTCGAAGGATAAATCTCCAATTTTTATATTTCCATGTCGTACAATATTGTGGTCACGAGACATAATCATATACTTTGTCTTTTCGGGATTTACTTCCAAACCGATCGCTTTACTTGCTTCAAGTAAAATTTCCGTGTTTTCCCTAATCGTTTGTGTATTTTCTCCTAACATATTCACGTCATCCGCATAGACAAGAAGCTGATGTAACCCGTTCAATTCCAAACCCTGCCTGTTATCCTGAACTTTCCTAATGGCATATTCTAAAGCGAAGTTAAAAAGTAAAGGTGATAGTGCATCTCCCTGCTTTAGCCCGCAGCGAATTGGAAAAGCATCAGATAGAATCTGACCCATACGGACTCTGCTGTATGTTTCACTGAGACACATTTTAATTAATCGAACTAGTTTCTTGGGAATACCAAATTCAATAAGAATATCATATAATACTTCCCTCTTAACCGAGTCATATGCCTCTTTGAAATCTATGAATAACTGATGTACTGTACCCTTATACTCCCATTTTTTCTCCATTATCTGTCGAATACAAAAAATCTGATCAATAGTCGATCTATTAACTCGTATATGAATACTCTTGAAAATTAAAAAAAATTGCTTATCGATCTCATATTGAAATAGATATTCCCTTTTTCTTCTGACTGCTGACATCATAAGCGAATGTTAGGCCTACTCATGTTCGGAAGTACAATTCGAAATCGCCTTCGAAACCCAACGGTTTACATTGAGAATCAACATTTTCTTTAAATGCGTCATGTAGATACTGTAAACCTTTAAAACATTTTTCTCTTCTGCAATTCCATCTTCCTTCTGTTTCTGTACTTCATTATATTAGAGGACAGACTTCAGGGCAGCGAGGCATGTGGTCTATGGTCGTTAGCGTCTATCATTAACGTGAAGGAATCCGACGTCGCGACGGCTTCGACACGGCCTGGCTTTCAGAGAATGAATTGATGAGAGTAGAGACTAAAGCCCTGAACGAGCATTGTTTTGTTTCCTATGTGGATCAATATCGGTGGCAGAATTGGTTGTTCAAATTGCAAATCCTGCTCTGATCAAATATATATATGCTGTATTATGCTGTATAATCTTTCGCTACGTTTTCATCTCGCTCAGGTTTAATAAACAGCTGCCGTTCGTGTCTCGTTTGATGCGTTCCCTCCTCCATCCAACGGTATATGCATTATCTCTCTACATACTCCGTTGATATAGGAGAAAGCCAATGTTCACTTACTTAGATATAACACGCGGAGCAAGTCCCCCGCAATCGGCAAGCATCATGTTTAGATAGAGCATGAAAGTCAAGAAATATTATGGACAGTAAAATATCGATCAAAAGGAATGGGTATTTATGAGTTATTAATTCAATAAAAAAGTGGTCCATACCTCTGAAGTAACGGTTAGCGCGTCTGGACGTGAAAGCAGGTGGCCCGGGTTCAAATCCCGGTCGGGGCAATTTACCTGGTTGAGGTTTTTACCGGGGTTTTTCCTCAACCTAATATGAGCAAATGCTGGGTAATTATCGGTACTGGACCCCGGTCTCATTTCACCGGCATTATCACCTTCACTTCATTCAGACGCTAAATAACGTGTGATGTTGATACTGCGTCGTAAAATAACCCACTAAAAAATTAAAGAGTGCATCTGGCACAACGTTAATACAAATTAATTTTATTTCCTAGAATATATCTCTATAAAATACAATAAATTACAAAAAAATAAATAAATAGATAAATAAATAAATAAATAAAAGAAAGAAATGAAGAAAGAGAGAAAGAAAGAAAGAAAGAAAGAGAGAAGAAATGAAGAGAGAAAGGAAGAAAGGAAGAAAGAAAGAAAGAAAGAAAGAAAAAAGAGAGAAAGAAAGAAAGGAATAAAGAAAGAAATAAAGAGAGAGAAAGAAAGAAAGGAAGAGAGAAAGAAAGAGAGAAAGAGGGAAAGAAAGAAAGAAAGAAAGAAAGATAGAAAGAAAGCAAGAAAGAGAGCAAGAAAGAAAGAGAGAGAGAAAGATAGAAACAAACAAAAGAGAGAAAGAAAGAAAGAGAGAAAGAAAGGAAGAAAGAAAGAAAAGAAGAAAGAAAGATAGAAAGAGAGAAAGAAAGAAAGAGAGAAAGAGAGAAAGGAAGAAAGAAATAAAGAAATAAAGAGAGAAAGAAAGAAAGAAAGAGAGAAAGAAAGGAAGGAATAAATGAATGAGTGACTGAATGAGTAAATGAGTGGATGAGTGGATGAGTGAATGAGTAAATGGCTGGATGAGTGAATTATTAAATGAATGAATAAATAAATAAATATATAAATAAATAAATAAAAAATAAAGAAAGAGAGAAAGAAAGAAATAAAGAAAGAAAGAAGGGAATGAATGAATGAGTGAATGAATTAGTAAATGAGTGGTTGAGTATATGAGTGGATGAGTGAATGAGTAAATGGGTAGATGAGTGAATTAGTAAATAAATAAATAAATAAATAAATAAATAAATAAATAAATAAATAAATAAATAAATAAGTAAATAAATAAATAAATAAATAAATAAATAAATAAATAAATAAATAAATAAATAAATAAATAAATAAATAAATAAATAAATAAATAAATAAACACTACCTTAAACTCTCCAGTAATACCCTAATATTTGCGCCGTATTCAAGGCGTTGAATAATATTTACTTTGTCAGAAGTACTCAGACGTGAACGTGTTTGCGACATGATGGATTCTCGTTACAAAAACAGACAACATTGTACTGTTTTCCTGCTTTTTTTTAGACTCAAACGCGTTTCACTAATCGGCGGGGCAGTGTATTTATTTTTTTATTTCCGGGCAGTAGCGGTGAGAGGGATTGCATTTTTGTGTGACCGTCAATCCCCACGTTGTCCCCATTCGTAATGAGAAGAGAGACATAGTTCTAAGTCAATATAAGTGGCATATAGCATAAGAACCGACTTTGAAAACTTTGATCTAGTCTGGTGGAAGCCACATTACTGTACATTATGCAAATATCATATATTATAATCTTTTTACTAGCTCTATAGACTCTATTAAAGTGCCACCCGAATTTTTAAATCTGTCCAAGATTTGTGTGTAACACATTCAATCATGTTGTTGCAGGATTTGATGGACATCATTCTCAAGGCAGTGCTTGGCACGCTAGGTGCCGTAATCCTCTTGTTCTGGTTCCAATACATATGTCGTAGGTGAGTTCTTGTACACATCATTATCTTTCATCGTCTATAATATGTAAAAAAAAAAAGAAGGCAAACAAGGTCTCGAGATAGGGTCACTAGTATCACAGGAAGTTCAAGTTTTGGTGTAATATAACCTAACCCAACGATTCCCAACCGGGGTTTCACGGAACCCTGTAGTTACGCGACTCCATGCTAGAGGTTTCTCGAAAATCCTGTTAGCATTTAGAACACTGAAGCACAGTCTAATACATCCAGTCTCGCAACTCTTACGTATAAAATGTCAACATTTGACAACTGGCGCGACAGTAGCGCTCCAGCGGTAGGCAAGTTAAATGTGTGAAGCGTACATAATTATGATAACACAGCAGAGAAATGATACTGTGTAGTTTATTTGATATTTTTATGCCATACAGTAACTGTATATGGCGCTTATTAATTTTATTTTAGAATGAGTGACTAGGATGGTTCTTATTTCCTGCCTGGTTTTAAGTAATTTTAGCAAGAGACAAATATTGAGAGTATCTACATTTGCAACTTAATCTGCTGAGAAAAAATAATATTATAATTTTATCACAATCTCGTAACGAGTGGGGTTCAGCTATTTTTTTTATAAAGATGGCAGGAAATTCGTAGAATTTCTGAAAGTTTGAGTGGTTGGTGTTTGTATGGGTTTGGACGTTTGTAGGTGAATGAAATAAATTAAAAATCTTTATGCATATTATTATATCTAAAGTGTGATTAGTATAATATGTTCCTAGTCAGCGATATATGCAATGGAGTGGGAAAGGAACTGGCTATCCTACCCAATTATTTCCTGGCTTAGTTGCCTCAGGAGTGATGGATTATTTGTGTCACTTATGCGGTTCAAACCTGTCTTCGGACAGTTGACTAAACAACAACTTGCATGTTGTTAGTCAGCGATATATGGAATGGAGGGGAAAGGAAATTGGCCACACTACTCCAATATCTCCTGCTTTAGTTGCCTCATGAATGATGCCTCATTGGTGTCACTTATGAGATTGCAACCGGTCTTCGGACAGTTGACTAAACAACAACAATGCACGTTGTATTATTAAGAGATATTTTACTTCTACAGTCAGTGTCAGCGTCTTTGGCGCGTGTCTGAGTAAAAAGCCAGTCAGTGAGCACTTGTTGCTAGTTCAGCTGAGAACGATACCATCCAACACGTCTCGTCAGCAATCTGCCCACTGCGTCAAAGGCAAGACACTCGTACTTCGCCTTTCGGGGGTGTCCTTGAGTACACTGTCCAGTCAGAGGCATCTATTGTCACTTCGACTGAGAATGGTACCACCTCCTAAACAAATGTGACGTCAGCAATCTGCCAATCACAGTTGTCAGCTTTCTCGCCCACATTTTGTGGTAAAGATAAGATACTTGCTCTCAACGATCCCATTACTTATTTCACACACCAGAAACGGTGGTACTGGCTACATCCTTAATGCTATGCTGTGGATTGAATCGTCCCACTGCTGCTAAGGAGTATTTATATGTTGCGGATTGCTCGACGCGTTCCTACTAAGGCTGGGCGCATACAGGAAGAGACGAGACAGCTTGAGAAGTGTCATTTTTGTTAGAGACCGTCTCGAGAATAAAGTTAACATGGTTTGCTATGGATCAGCCGCACATAGGTAGAGACACTTGTCTCAGGCTGTCAGAGACTGTTTGAGGCAAAACAGTGAAGATGTCTGGAATTACGTCTCGTCTCGAGGAAACTAGAGACAGTCCAATTTGCGCATGCGCGTACTTCTGCTTTCATTATTTCATATTATCAGCGTTAAGAAGTATCGGAAGGAGATTCAGATTAAATTTGATTTCAGTGTCATTGTCGTGCACCAGTATTACAGTGGAATTAGATAGTCAAAACTTTGTAAAATCATTCCTGTGAAATTGAAGAATTTCCTATGATCGTCTCGAAGTTCGTCTAAAAAATATGTAAGGTTCTTCTTTTGGTATATATATAATTTATTTCCAAGAAATAGTCTGCCCAGGCATCCTGGGTTGCCAAAAACACAGAATAATACACATATAAGAATAGTAACGATTACAGTAAAATAGATGAGTCAAATTGAAATGTGAACTAGGAGCTTAAATTTAAGAAATAATCAATTTGTACATATATTTGTAACAATCACACACTAACGAATAGAAAAATGGGGGGGGGGATTATGATATTCCGCATAAATGATTTTTCAGAATTGCCACAGACCCTTTAATGGTTGAAGTAATTATTTTTGGAATGATGTCACGGATTCCAAATGTTTTGATAGTGTTTACAGTTGATTGTGGGATGGTGCCCCTCGCTCCGATCATTAAACCATGTACTTCCCAGGTGCCTTCCATCTGATATTTTTCTCGAAAATACGGAATAGTAGGCTCATAAATTTGTTGTTTCTCTTTGTTGACCTCGGATGGTTGGGTCTGGCTTATCTCAAATCTAACAGTTGGGTCCAGTATAAAGCCTTTACTATTAGTCTTGTCTAGAGCCACGATGTCCGCTCTTCTAATTCCGCCGCCTTCAGACGCAACGCAGTGCACCTCTTCATGGACCTCGAAGGATCTTTTTATAAGGGCCTGTGCTATTAGTTTTCGGATGTTATGATGGCGTGAATTTCTCAGGAGTTCTCCATGCTGACAGGATTCTAGGACGTGTGCTAAGGTTTCAATCTTGTTGCAGTATCTGCAACAGAAACCGTCCAAGGATCTCCCATGAAGACTTCTCACTGGAGCTACGTTAGCATTCATCTTAATTGCGTCCCGCCATTCAGAGGAAGACAGGCCCTCCTTAGAAAAAATCCATTTATTTCCGGGAATATATTCTTGATATAAAATAACATCTTTTTCCTTATGTGGAAGCGCGCACCATTTGTCGTACTCTTGTTTCCTAAGATTTTGTCGTAGTTTATGGACATTGATGTTACTTATATCCAGATCTTCAGGTGGAATTTTTAACTTCCTTGAACAGACTTTCTTTTCTGCTGCGATGTTCCTTGTAGAAACGACAAGAGGATTTGAGGTTCTCAATAATGTGTTGCAAATATTGAGATGGTGTAAATATGCTTCCCATTGAGCTTTGAAAAGGCTGAGACCCTTGTATTTACGTTCGGTGTACAACATCGCGTCGGGCGTGTCTCCTGGCAAACATAAAATTTCCTTCACCGAACTTTTAATTAACTTACCCACATCTTCGAGAAACCGGTCAGAAAGCTGGTGAAGGGGAGCATTTTGAAGAAGATAGAATGTATCCAAAACTTACGAACTGGCTTCTCGTCAAAACACAGCATGTAATGATACAGAGTGTCCCAAATTGCTGTACACACATTTTGAAACACTATTTCTCAGCAACGAGGTGAGACAGAAATACGATTTTTGCGGTTTTGTACACTCCGCCACAGTACACTCCAAAAACGACGTACAACAGAGCGACATAACAACTGGATTGTTGGTAATGGAATATCATTGCAGGCATGTTCAATCTGAACTCTAAGTTCCTCTAGTGTTTGTGGTTTTGTGGCGTACATTCTGTCCTTTAGAGCTCCCCATAGAGAGAAGTCTGGAGGGGTGAAATCCGGAGATCGAGGCGGGAACTCCGCAGCACTTCCTCTTCGTCTTATCCATCTCTGGGTGTCTTCATTTAGTGCGTGGACAAGTCTCGCAATGTAAGGCTTCCATTTTTGAGCTCGCAAAATTCGATGAACACTGGATTTGCTGATACCAATCTCTCGAGAACATTGCCGCATTGACTTCTTTGGGGATTGTTCAAAAGCCTGCATGGCTGCATCAACACTCTCGTTATCGGTGGAACTTCTCTTTCTTCCGCACCGCCCCTTTCAACACATCTTGCACCGTTTCGTCGACTTCAAACTTGTCTCGGATTCTTGTGATAGTTAACCTTGTTGGTGGTTTTCGCTGAACATTCTTCACTTTCCAATAACATTTCAGTATCCACTTACGTTCATCGAACGATAATTGCACTGCATGATTGTTTATAATTTGAATCATAAATCACAAAAATCGTATTTCTATCTCATTTATTTGCTGTGGAATAGTATTTGAAAGAGTGTATACATCAATTTGGGACACACTGTATAATATAATAGGCACGTCTTCATAATGGCATGCCGCAATGACTGAAACTGAGAGAAGCAAGAAATTTGTCTTGAGCCTCTTTGTCTCTGACAGTCACGTCTCTTCCTGTGTGCGCCCAACCTAAGGAACAAGACGAGCGTAGAAATGAGTTTTCTTTATCCTACTCTATTTCCGTAACGATCAGGGTTATCTAATTTTGTAAAGCAATTTTCATGGTTGTCTTTAGTATTTATTTCATGCATAAGTTAAAAGATTTGTCCACGCAGCTATGATTTGTGTCTCTGGTACTTACTATTTCAATATTATCTGCAAAATATGATGATTGGAAGTACCATGTACATCGACTCGATTACCAATCTTACAGCAAAGCATCACTACTGTTTTGTGATTGATTGAATTATTAGTTCTGACGTGTAGAAGCTTAATAGGCTGAAGTTACCAAGCTTATAAGTGAGTTATAACTTTTCGTCGTTTTCATTTCGTCTACGTGAAAATATTGCTAATGACAGCATTTAATGAGATTGTTTCCAGCTTACGTTTAAGTTGTCGTTTCGAATAAGATCCAACTCTTAAGAAGAAGGAAGCCGAACCCAATTTATGTATCGAATATAGGTACGTTATTTCCCTCACTTCGCTGTCGGCATGTTGGTCCATTCACACAAGCGTTCAGATCGATAATGGTAATATATAGCCTAAGCGCACAGTTTATGTCAAAATGGTGTTATTGAGCTCTTCGCTGCCATTACTGTGAACAGTGTTGGTGTTCAGAAAACTATAGGGATAAACTGATGATATATGATCAGAATCAATGGTAGAATAAAGTACAGATAAAGTACATATTCCCTTTTTAAAAGTCGTTCATTTATCGCAAATCATATTTCTAAGCATTCAATTGGAGTTTGGTGTAGATTTTGTCGCTGGAATTTGTTTTCTGTACAATAATCACAACCAATTTTTGATACTACTACTGCTATTACTACTAATATTACTTCTACTACTACTGCTGTGACTACTACTACTACTAACTTACTACAAGTACTGCTACTACTACCGCTACTATTACTACTACTGCTACTATTACTGACACAACTAGACTATTACTACTACAAGTATTACTGCTGCTGCTGCTGTTACTACTACTGCTACTACTAATACATACTGCTACCACTTTTAGTAATATTGCTACTGCTACTATATTACTAATACTATTATTGCTGCTGCTACTACTAATACTACTACTACTACTACTACTACTACTACTACAAGTACTGCTACTATTACAGCTACAATTACTATTACTGCTACTACTATTACTACTACAAGTATTATTGCTGCTCCTGCTACTACTGCTAATACATACTGCTACTGCTACTATATTACTAATACTACTATTGCTACTGCTGCTACTTTTACTACTACTACTAATACTTCTACTACTACAAGTACTACAAGTACTACTACTACTACTACTACTACAAGTACTGCTACTATTACTATTACTGCTACTACTACTGATACTACTACTACAAGTATTACTTCTGCTGCTGTTGCTACTACTGCTACTACTAATGCATACTGCTACCACTTCTAGTAATATTGCTACTGCTACTATATTACTAATACTATTATTGCTACTGCTACTACTACTACTACTACTACCGCTACTATTACTACTACTGCTACTATTACTGACACCACTATTACTACAAGTATTGCTACTACTACTACTACCGCTACTATTACTACTACTGCTACTATTACTACAAGTATTACTGCTGCTGCTGTTACTACTACTGCTACCACTAATACATACTGCTACCACTTCTAGTAATATTGCTACTGCTACTATATTACTAATATTATTATTGCTACTGCTGCTACTTTTACTACTATTACTACTATTATTGCTTCTACTACTACTATTACTACTAATATTATTATTTCTTCTACTACTACTATTACTGCTACTACTACTGCTGCTGCTGCTACTTCTATTATTACTGATACTATTACTATTAATAATATTATTACTAGTACTGCTAGTATTGCTACTGCTACTATTACTAGTATTTTGCAATTGTTACTAGTATTACTATTGCTACTGTTACTACTATTATTATTGCTACTGTTACTAGTATTACTATTTCTACTGTTACTACTATTACTATTGCTACTGTTACTAGTATTACTATTGCTACTGTTACTAGTATTACTATTCCTATTGTCACTACTACTATCATTTATAGTATTATTTACTACTGATACTTCTCCTAGTAATATTGCTACTGCTACTACTACTATTACTACTACTAATATTGTTATTACTTATACTACTATTGCTACTATTAAAATGATGAAAATATTAAGACGCTTAAAATCTATGACTTCAAGAGTTGTGCCTAACGAGAAACCAAGGAGTTGATGATTGCCATATGTTAGAATTGCCTCCTGCGTAGCTCTGGATTAACTGTATAGTCTCGTGATCTGGGGTGTGGAATCGTGCTTGGTTCGAACCCCGCTTGAGTTCTGTACCTAGCTGTGTTTCTTCCGTCACCAATTCAAGTAACGCTAAATAACCTCGCAGTTGAACGTCGTTGAACGTCGTTAAACAGACTATTAAAGAGTAGAAGTTTTGCAAAATCTTCATGTATCGGTACTGAATTGGGAAGGAAAACGTAGCAGATAACAAAATAATGCCAAAGGTGTGTAGCAGAGGCAAAGAACGTAATACAATAATACAATTATTGAATATCACAGCTTGACGTGACACAGTAACTTGTATGGATTGCATTCCGAGACACAATCGTATTTCAAGAATTTACACTGATGCCAAGCTACGTATGGGATGGCAGAACATTATAGGCCTATAGTGCTTCTCACAGGCTGATGGGGGCAGATAAGAAAGTTATTTTTTTTTTCATTCATCATGTTAATAATGTCAAAGAAGTCCTTATACAAATTTTGGCCACTCGACAGCAATTACGAGGGCCGTAAAAAATTAATTCGCCAGGAGTTTTAACAAATAGAAAACACGATTTCATTGGAAAAAATTAGTGGAACACACAAAGCAATTGTTGAGATATTATTCAACATATTCCCCACCGGAATTGAGACATTTGTCCTATCATGGGACCGACAGAGAGGTGCAGACGGCTGTCAAACGCTGGTTCCGATCCCAGGCGGCTGACTTCTACGACACAAGGATACAAAAATTTATCCCATGGTATGACATATGTCTTAATTCCAGTGGAGGATATGTTGACAAATAGCGCAACAATTGCTGTATCTATTTCAATAAATCTTACCATGTAGTTGTGCTTTTTTCTGTAAAAGGCCCCAGGGAAAATCACTTTCTGGACGGCCTCGTAATTGCGGTCGAGTGGCCAAAATTTGTATAAGCACTTCTTTTGACATTATTAACATGGTGGAAGAAAGAAAAATTAACTTTTTTATCTGCTCCCACCAGAATGTTTGCTTGTCAGCGAACGTTCCGGAATTCTTGTCGATCGACTAATTGCAGGTCCCCCTCGCTACCGCCACTGCTTGCATCCTCGAATTCAAGGCGCTTCGTCGAATTGAAACTTGTATTATGCTAAATTAATTAATTTAATAAGTTTTCAAAATTGACTGCCCCTGGTTTATTAATAATAACAACAAAAGATGCCGATTTGACTATTTTTACAAGCTCGTCTTCTCTTATCTGCATGATTAGTGATTCTCCTAATGTTTAGCTTATTTCATCACTTCTGACTGGCGTTTATGTTATTCTACATGGATCAGCTGTTGTGTAAAGAGGGAAAGAGAGATAAGCACTTAGAGAACACCACGTGAAAACTGCATTGTTGGTGAATCCCCTTTCCCCGAAATTAGCTGTGCCAGTCTGTTTTGGTAGAATTCAGTAGAAGCACGTAACGAGTCAGCTAAAATAACTGCAGTTCATTAAGTTGTGTTTTGCAATAATTACTTCTTCAGTGCGCGAACGTGTAGTCTACGCATTTTTAAAACGTAGATATGGAATAAGAAATCGTGTGGCAGAACAAGGGAAAACTTTAGACATAAAAATTTATTTCCTCGACGCTGACTGTCATTATCAGAGCCCTGGATTTACTAATTTCGCTCGAGCATGAGAAAGCGATCATGTAGTTGGCTCTTAAACCGCTAGATGGTGCGAGTGTACGAGGCTTTATCGCTCGCCACTAAATTTAGAGCGAGTGATGCTCGAGACGAGCGAAACACATTCGTGAGAATTTTTCCAGTATATATAGATTGGGGAAATTAGTCTAGTTGTGGAGACTAAACTTTTAAGCTATCAAAAGTGATGTGTGGGGAAAATTTGTTACAGAAGGAACATTATTTAATTTCGTTGCTCTCAGTTGTTTTTGTATTACTTTTATTTTTAAACGAAAGACACAATTTAATACGGTATCAATTCTTGTATAATTTCTATTTTTGTTATCCAAAGACGTAATTTAATATAGAAATTATTTAAGTTTCGTGTAGTGCAAAATATACAATTAATTTTCATTGACCATTACACTTTTACTACGTCATACTACTTTTGACTAATTAAAATGGTACGTGTTTCAACCAATCATGGCTGCTTATCCTAAAATTTTTATCACCTCTCTAGCATTTGTTTCTTTATTTGCCAATATTGTACTTTCAATAATTATACCTTTTAAAATGATTCATGTTTATTTCATCATCCTTAATTAAAACTTTTCTATAATTTATCTTGTTTATGTTATTTAGGTCATGTTATAGCTTCTTCTGTATGAAATTATGGATAGTCAAGTATCAGAGATTGTTATATATATATGTCGATAATTGAAGTGCAATGCAACTCTTTTAATAAAAATTAAACTGAAAGAACAAATCCTTCTTGACCAGTAATCGGTCATAGAGCTCAATGAAGACTGTATAGTTGGCACAACTGGTAACAAGACAACAGCTAATCATAACACATTACTGCCATCTAGCGGAATATAGTACAATAATATATAGGGTGTTAAAAATAACGTTTACAACGTTTCAGGGATGAAACATCTGTTTTAAGTGACAAAACTTTAGCAGATGCGCCGTTTTGCCGCTAGATGGCCTGAAGGAATAGATGACTTAACTTCCGTCACAACACACGCTGGTTAGTTCTGTTTGTGCACGACCACCTTGTAGGGCCTTGTCTGTTGCCTAACAGCCTCCATGGTGATAATTATTTTGTTTTTCTACGCGACGTCCTACCAGAACTTTTAGAAAATATCCCATTGAACATCAGAGAACGAATATGGTTTCAGCATGACGGTGCCTCTCCACACTTTGATCGTCGTATCAGGAACCACCTAAATGCTATCCCCGATCGCTGGATTGGCAGGGGTGGGCCGGTACCGTGGCCACCTCGGTCACCGGACCTAACCCCACTGGATTTCTTTTTGTGGGGAGACGTGAAATGTTTTGTGTATTAGACACCGATCGATACGGCAGAAGACTTAGTTGCTCGCGTTGTTGAAGTTGCACATGTTATTAGAGACAATGTTGGACTTTTTGAGCGGTGCAGACACTCCATAATACGAAGGTACCAGTTGTGCAATGCTTTCTATGAACGGCAGTTTGAACATCACATCTAAAATGACAATATGTCTTGTTCTTTATGGAATATACTAACACTTACGTACACAATAAAGGGCGCATCTACCAAAATTTTGTCACTTACAAAAGATATTTGTTTTTACCTCCTCTATTACCCCTGAAAAGTTGTAAACGTTACTTCTTAACATCATGTATTTTCAAGACAGTTTAGTATTTTAGTAACTCAATTAATATTTT
This sequence comes from Periplaneta americana, assembly GCF_040183065.1. Classification (NCBI taxonomy): domain Eukaryota; kingdom Metazoa; phylum Arthropoda; class Insecta; order Blattodea; family Blattidae; genus Periplaneta; species Periplaneta americana. The sequence goes on along the minus strand of NC_091127.1, from coordinate 74,021,174 downwards.
ATTGTATTACAGTAATTTATTTCGTCTAATCTTTATATACTTTCTTCTAATCGTGTAATAATCAATTAAATCTCACTCGAGTTTTGATAAATCAAAACCTGTATTGAGATTGCTTTAGTTAAAACACTTAAAAAACGAGAAAAATGTCAAACTGAGCACAAAATGTGGTAAATATAATGGCAAGTCAAAACGAACGTAAATATTATATTACTTTATCCTTCATATTCTCACAGAACATGTTGTTTGTTGTTTAGTCAACAGTCCGAAGACAGGTCTGAATCTCACAAGTGATACAACATGGCATCACTTATAGCCCTAGCTAATTCATTAGGTCACAGTAAGGAGTACTGTAGGCTGTGTGCTTTTCCGAGTAAAAATTTAAATGATTTCCGGTTGCTTGGAGAAAATATCTTTTTATGCGAGCATAATTCGCTCGTTAACACGGTTTAGAGCGCTCTTCCTCGAAGGAAATGTCCTCGAATGCGGGACCTTCGAACAAATATGAACGAGCGAAACATTTACATTGCAGTACTCTGGTCACTATACTCTGAGTAGCGGAACATACAAAAAATATCTTGGACTTCAAACTTCTAGTTCGCTAGTGACTAGAATTAGATAAAAGTGATCATATTTCTTCCTCTACGTTTTCATTTAATGGTTACATCTTGTTTTCTTTCAGTTCCAAGAAGAAAGCACCACAATCGGAGGATAGTACATCGCAAATGGTACCTCGAATAAGAGTGACAGAGTACTTGGAGAATGGTGATTCCGAGGTAAGCGTGGCTATGTACGTAGGTCCGCCCTACATGAAATCATTGCACAAATATGATACTTCACGGTGATCAACTTGGTATGAGAATATTTGACGTTCTGGAACATGTAGTTGAAGGGTTGATAGCAAAAACCGGACAAGTCCAAAAATTCAAATTTTGAGCAGTACAGTTCTCTTCACTTCATTTCAAGCGGCATCTATTGACATAACAAGTTTCTACAAAAACCGGATTTGTGCCAAAGAAATGAGAGTTTCAAAATGTAGCGTTTCTGCAAAAAGCTAATTAGTCCAACGTCTTTCTAGTACAATATGAACAAGTCACAAACTTATCCGGTTCTTGTTAGAAAATATCATGAAGACGGCATTAGTGTTGTCTTCTTTTGTTTCATCGCTATATATTATTAGCTGTTACTGTCGGTATTATTGGTTAAATATTTAGTTTTACAAATAATGATCATCAAAATGAACCAGATCCAAATATGCAATGACCAAAGAAGGGAAAGAGAAAAGATGGAAGACAAAATAAGAAATGCCTAAGTTGAAGGTTAAGAACATATAAATCATGTTGGGAAACTGATTCCAAGGCGTGTGGAAACAGCTGTAATAATAATAATTTAAATAATAATAATAATAATAATAATAATAATAATAATAATAGAATAGAATTAGAATAATTATTTTTCGGTTCTTGATATAATTATCTGACGTGCCAAGAATTCAAAGACTGAAAGACACAAATTTAGAAAGAGAGAAATGTAAAGATAACAATATTGTTTTCTTGTTCAAGAAATCATTCCAACGTTAAGTTTTTAATTTAATACAACATGTATAAAGTATTTATTTGTTTTATACAAATCTAGTTTCCAGGTAGTAGCTCCCTGTAATGCAGATTTGAATAATTTCAAGGAAAAATTGTTTCGGGGCCGGGTATCGATCCCGGGACCCTTCGCTTAGCGCGCGAACGCTATTTATTTGTTTGTTGATACAGTTGACAATATAGGCCTACTCTTTCTCAATAATGTGTACATATATACAATTTTCTGCAAAAAGTGAATATGTCGAAATGTTTTTGTTTCCAAGAAATCATATAAAAGAGAACAGTGAAACTTTTTACCAAAGTAGATAGATATATCAAGGGTTCAGAACCATAATGGGCCAAGCGCCATTTACTAAAACCGTAAAGAACAAGGGTTAAAATGAAGTTATTACCATAATTCAATGAAAACATATAGCAAGTAATATAAAGTATACACATTCAAACTAAATGATATGTCAATCTTCATTAAACTATGGTATTCACTTAACTTTAACCCTTGCTTTATCCGTTTTTAATAAATGGCGCTTGGCCCTCTATGGCTCTGAACCCTTTATATGAGATACCTATATAAAATATGCCAGATTATTATACTGTATGAGAAAAGTGTGACAGTTTTTTTCTTTTTCTGAAAAATTAATATTTCGGATTTGTACGATATTTGCTATCAAAACTTCATTATTTTAAAAGTATATACATTTTTCAGTGTTAAATTACATTTTATATATTAAATATCGTGGGTTATAGTCATTTTATTTTGACATTATTCAAAGTATAGAGATGCGTTACAGTATATACCTTGATCCAGAAAATGATTCCATATTGTCATTGAAGTATGTTTGTTTCCTTCATCTCTGTTACCCAAGGAGTTAAAATCAGTAACAAAAATAAACGTTTTCGATTTTCCTTATTCTTTATCTGAAGAAAAAAGTTGAATTGCGATATTTCGTTAATTATTTGCATTATAAAAATGCGGTAAACATTATTCAAATTTTATTTAGTTTAATTTCTGCTACACTTTAGTCTACTGTTCCATAAAAAATAAAATTTTCTGTTCAAAATATTCTTTCTTCTAATTAATATTCATTATATACAGGCCACATTTGTGAACGCTTATGTACCCATAAATTTACCGAAAACAGCTTATCAGTACCGTCAACGGGGGTAACATTGGCCCATTAAGGGTAACTTTGGCCCAACAAAGAATATATATTTTCATTGTTATATCTCCACAAAATGTGATATATCTTAGCAGCCTCAACTATACTGTGTAGATGGCAACTCCTGTCAGTATTTTGTGAGAGATATAACAATTCAAATATGTAATTTCTGTTGGGCCAAAGTTATCCTTAACGGGCCAATGTTACCCCCGTTGACGGTATAGTACAGGAGATAAAATTATAAGGTGGTAGTTTTAAGTGCCTCACTCTGTATACATCTTGTTTTTAATGTATTCGTGCATTAATTAATATGTTGTGTATATGTATATTTTTTTCCTTTCACTTCTTAATCATTTGTTCACTTATTTATTACTTCTTTCTTCATTTTTGTTCACTTCATTCTTCTGCAGTCACTTCTCTTATTGCTTCGTTCACCTCATGAATTTCTTCAATCATATCATTCTTTGATTAAATTAATTCATTCCTTCATTCGTTATATTCACATATAATCTTTTGCGCCTTACATTTAGGCCTTTATATGTCCGTTCCTCCCTTCTTTCACTTCTTCAGTCTCATCTGTCTTTGTTTACTCATTCGCATCTTCATTTATTCGATCATTATATAATCGCCCATTTATTTAATAATTAATTTTTAATGCACTGATTTAATTATTCCCCTCATTTACTTATATCTTCTCTCACACATTGGCAACACAACATTTTAATTAATACCATTTAATTTATTTTCCTACATGCTTCACTTATTTATTAATTACTTCATGTATTCATTCGTTTCTTTATTGACTTGTCTCTCTTCTTTCATTCGTTCTTTTAATCAAACACAAATATTTTAATTATTTAGAATTTTTTTTCTTATTTCTCCTATCACCAACCAATTATTTAATACAATACCGGTAATAAAATTTTAATCTTGATAGTTGGACAAGGAGCGACACATTAATTTCGGTCTTTCAGATAGTGATTAATCCAGATTTTGATACTTTTCCAGGCTCTGTCAGCATTAGACATGTGCGAGGACATTTTGAAGGATACGCCTCAATTTTTGGGAACAATCAAATTTTCCGTGACGTACGATGCAGAGACTTCTGTCCTTAAGGTTCAAGTTATAGAGGTATGTATTTCGTATAGGTCTCGCATGCAGGGATTACCGACGATAGGAATGCGAACGAAACAATGCAATAAGGAAGAGCGGGCGACAGGAAAGGTCACGAGATAGCTTGAATGATATTCAAGAGTACAGTTGGAAGAGAAATGACATGGATAGAATCAGTATTGCATTGTGATAGTTACATTATGGTTTTACTTTCAGTTCCATCGCATGTGAATACGTGTCTTGCTTCAAGTGCGTTTATTTTATTATGTAGTGATGGAGCGTTCCCCTCGCAGAGTATCATTATTTTATTTGTAAACATGTTGCGGGTTTAATTCACTTCAGATTTTCCTCTTGCTACGCTCTTTATTTCCACAGGCGATGTCCCCATATTTTTATCTTCTTGGAAGAGGCAGTAATTCCATCGGCCCGCACCTTTCGCTCCCTCGGTGTGCCTACATAAACACGTCAAAACAGACAGTAACGCCACCACTGCTTTTCGGTAATCGTTTCTTGCGCGACCTATACCAGCTTGCCATTTTATTTTACAGGGTATTAGACATAGAGGTATGTACTTCATGACATGTAGTGCGGTCCTATAAATCGGTCCCCAAGGAACAAGTGCTTCTTGATGTATAGTGAGGTCGTATGACTTCTGTCTTTAAGAAGTTATAGAAATACATACTTCTCGATGTGCAGTACAATCCTGCGACTTATGTCCTGAACTTACAAGTCACAGAAATAAGTGTTTCTTGATGAGCAATAAGATTCTGCAACTTCTAACATCAAGAACAGGTCACAGGGATACACAGTACGACTGATTTATTTTACGAGAAAAATCTCACTATCAGGAGGGATTTAACCCGTAGCCAGTTGCTTTACGAACTGATCCTTCCAGCCGCCAGGAACAGAAATCATTATCTCAGATAAAGAATGAAGACAGTGTCTTTCAAACCGAACATGAAGTCCCCAGATGTATACAGACTCAGAGATTTCTGCAATCTTCTCTTAATTAATATTACGTGGAAATAATTGCACTACCACACGAGGTCAGGAAAACAACATTAATATTTAAATTGTTATTGATTGATGCATACACATTTACCTCTCTTCACGTAGTTGAAACGTAAAAATAACAAGTTTTCGAAGTATTATACGTTCTCTAGATGACTGTTCAAGTAGCTACTTAACTAAGATCCATATCCAATATCGAAGAAAACTAATGCCAAGTAATGTAACGAATTCAGGATTATCAGCTTCATTTCACACTCAGTGAAAATTCTTCTGCGAATACTGAATCTGCGTTTATATTCTAAGATGGAAGAACAGTTGGAAGAAAAACAGTTTCGCTTCAGGAAGGGAAAAGGTACGAGAGATGCAATTGGACTACTACGAACAATCGGCGAAAGATACCTCAAGAAGAATAAAGATGTGTGTAGTATTTGTGGACCTAGAAAATGCGTTTGACAGAGTCGATTGGAATAAACTGACGGGGATTCTAAAGAAATTGGCGTGGATTGGAAAGGAAGGTTGCTGTTCAGTAACCTTCATATGAAATGAGTCAAAGTAAGGATAAGAGAAGAAATATCAGAAGGAAGCGAAATAGGGAGAAGAGTACGACAAAGATGCCCTTTATCATCTACCCTGTTCAACATCTACTTGGAGGATTTGGTGCAGAACTGTTTTCAGAACATGGGAGGAGTGATAATAGGAGGAAGAAGAATAAAGTGCATAAGATGTGCTGATGATATGGCTTTGTTAGCAGAAAAGGATATGATACTAAGGGATATGCTACTGGAGCTAAATGATAGCTGTGAGCAGTATGGAATGAATATAAGTGCCAACAAGACGAAGACCATAGTCATGGGAAGAAAAGTAAAGAAGGTAAACTTGCGAATTCTAAATGAGGCAGTAGAGCAAGTGGACAGCTTGAAATACTTGGGGTGTACTACAAGCAGTAAAATGAGCTGCTGCCAAGAAGTCAAAAGGAGGATAGCAATGGTCAAGGAAGCTTTTAATAGAAAAAAGAGCATCTTCTGCGGACGCTGGAGAAAGGACTAAGGAAGAGACTAGTAAAGTGCTTTGTATGGAGTGTAGTACTTTATAAGGGGCAGAAACATTTACGATGAAGTGAAGAGAAACGACTAGAAATATTTGAAATGTGTATATGAAGAAGGATGGAGCGTGTGTAATGAACAGAGATAATAAGAAATGAAGCTGTGTTGGAAAGAGTGGGTGAAGTAAGAATGATGCTGAAACTGATCGGTAAGAGGAAAAGAAACTGGCTGGGTAAATGGTTGAGAATAAATTGCCTTCTGAAAAATGCACTGGAAGGAAGAAGAGTTCGGGGCAGAAGAAGATTTCAGATGACAGATGACAGTAATATATATATGGATCATATGCGGAGGCTAAAAGGAAGGCAGAAAATAGGAGAGAATGCCGGGTTTGCACTCAAAGACCTGTCCTTGGCCAGAACACTATGAATGAATGAATATTGATATGGAAGTAAAAATAAAGCCTGTTTGAAAGAAAGTCCCAATTTTGTACGCAAATTTCGTAGGTATAGCTAGTGTTCTGAATTACATTCTAGATTTTTTCATTGCCATTCTCACTCAACTTCACAGTTAGCCTACTCAGTTCTGATCTGGCAAGCTCTCATTAATCTCTGGACTTTGAAAGCGGTATTAAATGGAGAATAAGGTTTATCAATATCTCTGATTGAGGTTTTGTCTGATATGTAGGGTAAAGTTGCCTTATTTCGTGATACTCCTAATTCCGTGATTTTTCACTGAATGTCACGGGATTGGATATCTTACTAGGAAGTTCACCTATGTTTCAAAAGTAGCTGAAAGTTGCACTCTTTCGAGAAAGATGTCTGGCGCTATCGTCGAGCGGCAAAGCTTTGACTGACATTCAATTTTAAAAAAGTATCACGGGACTAGGAGTATCATAGGCAACTTTACCCTACATCTATTAATAGGCAGTAGGCCTACATCTCAGTTGATGATGTGAACAAATTTTTATTTGTATACATTTGAAGTCTGATTAGTGTAATATGTTACTAGTCAGGGATATATAAAATGGAGGGGGAAGGATCTGGTCATCCTACCCCAATACCTCTTGGCTTAGTTGCCACATGAGTATTGCCTTATTGGTGTCACTTTTGAGGTTCAAACCTGTCTTCGGACAGTTCACTAAACAAAAATGCAACAACAACAGACCTCTAATATATTCAGCTTTCATCTCGGAAGTCCTTGATTTGTTTTCGAAATAGCTTCTATTCTTCCAAATAGCTTCTTTTCTTAAAACAATGTTTGATTTGTGTTTATCAATAAAATGCAGCGCGCTTGGTTTGTACACAAATCCAATAACTGCATTCAACCAATATTTGCACTTTTACGCCATTTTTTTTTTACTGTTACAGGCTGACCGCCTTCCAGAATGCGACACAATTGTGATAACCTGCGACCCTTACGTCAAAGTGTCCCTTCTCCCAGAAAGGAATCAAGAATTTCAGACCAGAGTAAGGAAAGGAACCTTCCATCCGAAATGGATGGATATTTTCTATTTCGATGGTGAGTTATTCGCAGTAATGAAGTAGGTCTTATGATGACTTAATAAAATTCTAGCATTGACACCGCAAGGGCATATTGCATAGTCCAAAAGAAATAATTTTCTAGACGTGATATTTTTATTAGGCTATATTTGTACCCAAGTTCCTCGCCATAACGTCATGGTCTAAGGCATCATGCCTAGGACTTGCATTACGGAATGAGCGCTGGTTCGAGTCCTCACGTAGAAGAAATTTTCTCATGAAATTTCGGTCAGGTATGGGACCGGTAGCCACCCAGCATCATGTTGAATTTGGGTAGCTGCGATAGGTAGCGAAATACTGTTTCGAAAACTAGCTATAACGGCTGGAGAAATCATCGTGCTAACCAGACGTTACCCTCGTTCTGGTTGGATATTCGTTCATTTCTGTTCAGGTATGTGAACGTGACGTCAGCAATTGACTGGTCGGTCTAGGCCCTTCATAGGATATCGCACCATGGATTATTATTATTATTATTATTATTATTATTATTATTATTATTATTATTATTATTATTATTATTATTATTATTATTATTTAGAAACAGAATTTTTAGGAACGTTAATAACTTATGTTTTGTAAGACTACATTATGTCTCTATTACCTATGGATAACAGAGGCTTTACATTTGCAGTAATATTTTGGTAAGAAAATAATGTAATTTTCTATTTTGGTTTTGGGTTTCTAGCGATAAAGCTAATATTTCCCGTCTTTTTCAATATCAAGTAATTTAATTTTCGGGAATAATAAATACATCTTTCGTTACTTTGTAGATAAAGAAAAGAGGAGAGAGAAAGAACTACGCCCTCTCTGGGAAAATAAATCGCACACTGTGGGTAAACAAAAGGAAAGAAAAGATTATGCTACTTCCGTTGCTTTAATAGAAAGAATATTATTATTGCTTATTAAAGCAACGGAAGTAGCATAATCTTTTCTTTCCTTTTGTTTACCCACAGTGTGTAATTTGTTTTCCCAGAGAGAATGTAGTCCTTTCTCTCTCCTCTCTTCTTTATCTACAAAATAACGAAAGATGTATTTATTATTCCCAAAAATTAATTTACTGAAAAAGACGGGAAATATTAGCTTTATTGCTAGAAATCCAAAACAAAATAGAAAATTACATTAATTTTATACCAAAATATTACTGCAAATGTAAAGCCTCTGTTATCTATACGTAATAGAGACATAATGTAGTCTTACAAAACATAATACAGAGGTTAGCCTGCCTGGAGAGAAATAAAAAATAGGTTGCAGCCGCCAAATTACTCTTCAAGGAACGACCACTCATATAAATTGAGGGAAAGAAGACAGAGGACGGACACTGGAAAGTTTTCTTTTCTCAATCGTACTATCAGGGACTGGAATGCTTTACCTGCAGACTTACTAAAGGCTTTACCAATAACCAAAAATGTATTTAAAAATAGGCTTAAGGACTTTACTAATAGACGGTAATTATACACAGTATTTGAAGGGTGTAAATGATATTTTGTTATTGAAGTGTTGTATCAGTGAAGAATTATGTTGTGTCAGTGAAGTGTGTTGCGGCAGTGAAGTGTGTTGTGTAAGTGAAACGTGTTCCTGTCAGTGAAGCTTTATAGTTTATAGTGGCAGTGCAAAGTATTTGAACAGTGAAATGTTTTTGAAGTGTTAGTGAAATCAGGATAGAATCAGTGAAATGTGTCGTAGTTCCAGTGCAGTGAGTGAGTTGACAGCTAAATGAGTGTAGTGTTGAAAGGTACTTGTGCAGATATGAACATATCATACTCGTGGGTTTTAGTTCGAACTTAGGTTTAAGATACAAATTAGATTTAATTCAAATGTTATTTTAAGTGATCGTGCTTCATTTAATTTAGGATGTTCCCTGTTATTATTATTATTATTATTATTATTATTATTATTATTATTATAATAAATTATTGTTAGTATTAATTATTAGTATTATTATTAATTGTATTTTTAATTAATAAGTTTATTATTGTCATTATTGAGTGTAATTAGTTACCACTGCCACCGGGTATATACCCATTGCAGTGTGAATAAATATATATATATATACATACATACATATGTTATTAACGTTCCTAAAAATTCTGTTTCTCAATAATAATAATAATAATAATAATAATAATAATAATAATAATAATAATAATAATAATACTCCATGGTGCGATATCCCATGAAGGGCCTAGACCAGCTATTGGATAGGATGTAATAAAATAATTACGGTACGTCTGAAATATACATATTCACTAATTACTTATAAAAATGCAATTGAGAGAATTACCGTCACTGGCAGTGAGTTAGCAGGGGCGATGTATGTTTTTTCTGGAGTGAGGAAATACTCTCACGCCATTTTCCCTAAAAATCACTTTCTGTTCCCTTCATTCAATTTGATTCTCAACAAAACATAGAATAAATAAATAGCTCGCCTTCTTGTTGCTTAAATTTAAACGTGAATATTGTGGGAACAGTCATACAAATACGGACTGATTTCTTTCATATTTCATGTTTACTGTGGAATAATATGATCTTGCGTTGTTACTGCTCGCATTTTAAAGTACCGGTATTGCATATAGTTGTGAAGGCATATTACTGAACAAATTTATCAACTCAGTATCCACGGAATATATCCTTGAGAGTGAACTGGATATGGAATATAAACTCAAAACATATAATAAAAGGAATGGAATAATAATGAACAATTATGACAATACTACAATATGTAAGAAAAACAGTAGTATTCGCATATCTCATAATGAAGTGTGGAAGTTAAATTAAAGAGATATACAGTGCTTTGAAGAAGCATTCCAGATGAGAATTTTAAGAATTTTACTTTGATTATATCGCAAAACAATAAGGAATGAAATGTGAATAAAATAAGGGTTATATTTTAAATAAAGTTGTGGCAAATATACTGTCCATTGTTTTATATATCGAATATGTCCTTTTCATAGAGCAAGAAATACGTTCCAGATATTAAAATTTATCTAAATTATGCGTAGAAAAATAAATAATGTAAATTCTATGTATTTGATAATTGAAGCTCGTAAAAGAATACAAGTGATAGATATAACCTATACACTGGAAGAATAATTTGACAAGATTTTCCACGACTTGTAATAAAATGGCAGTAGAATACTGAGTCTGATCTATCTGCAAACGAAAGTATAACTGAATGATAATATACTGTCATTGGGATGGAAATACAAAGAGAACGAGCAGATAAAGAAATTTGGAACATACATTGGGCGAATTGTACAGAGAACTCCCTTTTTACGGAGAGAGATATTAATTTTACAAAATAATCATTCTTCTATTTCACTTCAAACACTAATATTCTTTTATGATGAAATTTTAGATTATGAGTTATAATTCTATAGATATTAATTTTAGATAAAAATGGAAAATTTTATTTTGTAGTTTTGGTTCGACTTGAGCTAATTTTGTAAAGTAGGAATAATTAATTTTAATATCTCTAAGCCCTAAAATTTCTGCTGATAAATTTTAGGTTGAAGATTAATTTATTTAAATAACAATTACTTTGCCTGACGAAAACGTTTTTGGAGTCACTGTCTATATCATTTATTTATTACAAAATCGTTTATTTATTAGTAAGTCAAAATTATTGTTGTATTTTAAAATAAAGCACTTCATGTTTTTTAGCAGAATGATTATGTCTCACATAATTTTGAAATAAATTGCCCCGTAGATATTGAATGTGAACAGAAATATTTAAGTAGAATTTGCTGTACACAGACAAAAAAGGATATAAACTTAGAGTTATACCAATCTCCAAACATCATTTGAAGGGTTCAGAACCATAGTGGGCCAAGCGCCATTTACTAAAACCATAGAAAGCAATGGTTAAAATGAAGTTATTACCATAATTCAATGGAAACATATAGCAAGTAATATAAATTATACACATTAAAACTAAATGATATGATAATCTGCATTAAACTATGGTATTCATTTAATTTTAACCCTTGCTTTCTCCGCTTTTAATAAATGGCACTTGGCCCACTATGGCTCTGAACCCTTTATTTGTTATAGAAGCTGCAGACCTGTCGAAAGGCCTCTGCTGTTAATAGAGGATTAGCAACGCTTTATTATTAATTATGCTCGTATGTTACATATTTACACAGTTTTATCGAACTTAGAACATACATTGACAAGACAAAAGTCTATAATTATAACTACACTGAAATATTTGATATAGTTTCTGAGTATGAACAAAACAAAATTACTAACAATGAAATTTTAAATACATTTTCAAGTGCTGAAATGAGAAACGAACAACTCCGCGATGATCCATAATAACGAAATTGAAGACATAGCATATAAGGGTCTAAGTGCCACTTTAATGAAAATTTTGTTTTTACTGGAAGAATAACTTATGTACATAAGTAAATAACAAATGTAGAATCAAAGTCCAGACTCTTTCCTATATCGTTTTATTAGACGTTCATAGATAGCGGGACGTGTTATGTTCCGAAGCTTCAACGTGGGTTAAGACTCGTTTTTCTCTAAAGTTTGTAAATGGTACTTAGATCCTTATTTACTTCACTCACGTTCATCAAACTAAGCTATGACGAGAGCCTAGACAGCATAAACAAAATATTTATATGTTTAAACTTTTAATATTCAAATTAATTAACCAATTATTTAACATCTAATAACTTTAAAAATTCCATCGTGATCATTTTGTTCCCAATATAATGATTTATTACACTTTAAAATTGAAAAATAAATAGGCATAACACTTCCTAAAAAAATTGCATGAAATTTGATAAGTATAATTCCTAATAATAAAAAATTAAGAAATGAACAGGTTATGCAAGTGACTCCTTAAAAGCGAGAAATAAGTTTTAAAAGTGATGGAATTTGCGTATTGTAAATATCAATCGGTTCGGAATCAAATGTTTATTGCAACAGCATAGACATTTTTAGTAGTCCCTTCCAAACGCCCAGGTCTCCTTCAAAATTTAAGTTATAGAGAATTACACGATACTCACTAGATCAGCGAGAATGACGGGTGAATCTGTACACACTGTGGCTTGGAAAAGTATGTGTCAGACATGTCATTCATACCGCCTTTGGGAGGAAGCGAACCAGCAAACTTGGAATAAAGTGCGGGGTTCTTTTTAATATGGGGTACTCTACAGAAGTAGCAATTCCCAATGAGCGACACCCACCAATATTGCAGACACACTTTTCAACTACAATATACTTACAGTATATTGATTGCTGTCTGTATTCTTAATCACAATTGTTTATACAAACGTGACATAATTATATATCATAGAAACAAAATGTAAATAGGGAAAAAACAGAAAAAACCATCCCTCTAAAGTATAATGGTATCCACATGGAAACAAACTGTTATTATGTACAGAAGATACAGCCATTTCAAACTAGGAATTTAGTTTAAAATAACGTAACATATGGACAAAATTGAAGAGTTGAGAGCCACAGTGGGCCAAGCTCCATTTATTAAAAACGGAGAAAGTAAGGGTTAAAGTTAAGTGAATACCATAATTCAATAATGATTGACATAATATTTAGTTTTAATGTGCACACTGTATATTATTTTCTATATGTTTCATTGAATTATGGTAAGCACTTAATTTTAACCCTTGGTTTCTCCGATTTTAATGTATGGCGCTTGGCCCACTATGGCTCTTACCCCTTCAATTATGGCTCTGAAAACTGCCTTTCTAAATCTAAAAAAAAAAAAAAAAGTTTTAAGTAATGTTATACGTGTACCAAATTCGGACGAAATCGGCTTAGGGTCTTTCTTGTTGGGGAAATAATTATGGAATGGAACAGTATGGAGAGTAATATTCATTGTAAGACTTGTTTATTTTGTATAGAGTATCTCCACCATGAATGAGGGTGTGCTAAAACGAAACATTCTATTTTTCAGGTCTATCTATACAAAAACTGCAGCACCAAGTATTGCAGTTGTTTGTGTATGATTATGATACGATCTCAAGGGATGATCCCATAGGAGCCGTCCTACTTCCGTTCAGTGAGGTAGATTCGTTTCTCAGGACTAAGAGTGGTTTTCAACACTTTGCAATATTATGTGTTCTTCGCTTATCAGTTTTTGACAGACGGGAAAAACTAAAACATAATATCCAATCCACGGTTTCACTTCTATTTGACGCATATGGCTTCTAATGACTAAATAGCTATTGCAACGTATATTTCTCTTCTCTTTCAACACTAAATAACTATTGCAACGTATGTTTCTCTTCTCTTTCAACACTCAAAGCAGTGATCACTATTACCATATCAGAAACGGCCGGAAGTGGTGGGTGGATGTGGGGATTGCTGTCCATATACGACAATGCTTTCCATCGTGAAATGCTAATTAAAGGCGTTTTTTCTACCAGCATTTAGTTATCTCCCCGTTCGCTGTAATCATAATGCTGTTTCCCACGTGACATCCAGACGAACAGGATTGCTTAAAACTCGCAGAGCCGGGAGCGTGCCATGCAGCGCCTGGAACTTGATCCCTGGGCCGTTTTCCCTAAGCGGGCTGAAAGGAGAGGTGGAGAGTTTAACCACAGACTACTATATACAGTCACGAAGCTTGAGTTTTGAGGGTGCTAGAAACAATAGACTGTGACGGTACTATTTTGCATTGCCTGTAATGAGGTGATATTAGCGATCCTAGTGGTGAGCAACTATCTAATGTTTGCATATTTACTACGTATTGAACTTCGCGACTGTATATACTAGACTGTGGTTTAACTTTGATTGGGACGACCAAGAAATATGAACTAGTGGGAGGAACCCCCGCGTTCAGACGCCCCTTCCGGTAAAATCAACTACAATTCTGTGTGCGTGTTGCTTAGAACTTTATTTTCGTATTTTAACTCTTTTCTGTTAAACTTCGCTTTTATTGTACTCTGCAGCAAGCTTATCTATGAAAAGTGTGTGGCAATAAAATCGTCCATCTGGACACGAATAGCAGCGCTTTGTTAAAAATGTCTGTGCCTAGAATTCCATTACAATATACGAGTCTATTTACGAGAAGATAACATAACTAAATTCATCGTCATCATCACCATCATCTTTTTCATTTTCTTCTTCTTTATCACCACCACCACAATCATCATCGCTATATTCTCATTGGTGTCAGGATTAACTGAGTCATTAATAAATCTTTTCTGTGACCTCCCACATCGTGGTTCTTCGCTTTGAACAATATTTGAAAACTTATTTTGGAATTGTAAGCATGAGCGTCGTTAGAAGGAAGTTTTCTCACCTAATAATATCCTGTGCTATGCCAATGTACTATCTTCACTGTAACGCGAAAAACAGTTTGGATTATTTAAAATATAAAAGTAGCATTAATAAAACAGATCTATCAATTCTCCCGTATATAATTTTGACATTGTTCAGACTAGGAAAAGGCAGCAATATGTTCTATCTTGCTGGGGTACCTTGCACTCCTTCCAATATACGCTGCATGAACTAGTTAAGAGGATTGTAGCAGTGAATATTGTGAGAGGGGTAAGGTCATGCACGAACTAAAGACACACGAATGTAATAGAATACGACTGGCGTACATGATGTCTGATGCTATTCATAGACATTTCGGTAGCCCGCGCTACGAGCGTGCTAAACTAGCCCCGGCTATCGACTGATTACTTGTACGGGATTCATATCATATCGCTAACACTGGTTTATGAATACGAAAAACGTTACTTCACTGATCATCCACCGGAAGCCCGCGCTAAGAATGTCTATGAATGCGGAAATTAAAATTATAACTCGAACTGTAAGACCTATGCATTCAATTTAACCCAGATTGAGCGCAAACAAAATTAATTGTAAAGAAACTGTTTGAAGTTTTATAACGCATAACTAACAAGCAGGATTAAATTACAATAATCTCTTTTCAAAAAGAGACTGAGACACATCTAACTAGGTAATACGGTACATATTATTCGCAGTAATGCAGAACAATAATATTTTCTTTGTAAAAACGAAACATAATAATCGAAATAATATAATTAATTTCTCGTAATTAAAATAAACGTTCCTTTTCTGTTTCAAGAAAGTGTGATCAGTAAATATTAACTCACCAGATGGACATTATTATGATAATTTTCTGGATTTTTTGAATTCTCATTTTTGCAACCAGTTTTTCGATTTTCGGATGCAGCGACTGGCGAAGCGACATTTTTCTTCAGACTGTGCGTTAAGTTTGTTTCTGACAGTTAAGTTCTGCATTTTGATTTTGCTATTTTCATTAAAGAAGTATGTTGATCCAAACATACACATTGACTTACGTGCAGCAAGTCTATTCGGTCTTGGGAATTCGGTATGTGAAAAAATCGTTATAAAAATGACTTGTCACACTGGACTCTAAAAAGTTAATTCCATTTGATGTAGAATTGGAACGTCTTTTGAGCGTAATACTTTTCCCACACAAGTTTTATGTTGTAGAATAAAATTAATTGATATTGCTCATTTGTTACACCAGCGACAGATTTCATCGCAATGACTCCACATTGAATTCCCCCTACTATACCGCAACCTGCTACACTTGCATTTAGAAAGTAGTTGTACACTGGCGGTCACAGATATCTGACCTTCAGTTTTTTGTTCGTGTAAGCGAACTTTCTAATCACGGGATAAGTCAGAACCAAAGATGTAATAAACACTAGTTCTCAATAGGTGACACTATTATTGGGAAGGTAAAAATGTGTTGGGGGGGGGGAAATGATGATGTAGATTAAGTATAAATTATTGTCATAATTTACAGTATCAGAGATTTCCCGTTAACCATAGTACTTTTTACAATCATTAGAAGGGGATGAAAGTTTGAATTCTATAATGCGGGTATATTTATTTACTATTGGCGACACTGATTTTTAGCGTCGTCATCTATTTATAAAAATAATAACTAAAGAATACACACTTACACAAACAAATTATAGATCATTATCAATTTGTAGGGATCAGGTATCTTTGAACGCTAGTGTACGTGTCTCGTACTCGCTGCACATACGTCACAAGTAGGCTGACTTATCTAGGACCGCTCTATATTATGAAACAAGGTCGTAAGACACCGTCATACGAAAGGAACATATTCTAGACTCTTTACTTGCTCCCAATATTAGTTAGTATTTGTCAAAAGATCAGACCATATTTACTGAGTTGGGGTCCAAGGCGGCAAATCCGCAGTGGCGGTAAAAATTTCAGAAACAATCAAGTTGAAAATAAATTGTTGATATTTTCCTATTCCTCAGATAGTAGCATATGTTAAATATTGTTTTTTCATTCCACTTTTTCACAGTTTGACTGCTAAATGTCTAATATTTGTATATGTTAGTTAATGGAGGCACAAACTTTTTTCGGGTTCATGCGCTACATCTTGTCGTATCCAGTGATCACTAGGGCTAAGAATTGTATGCCGTTACATTGCGCTTCATGCGCCTCTGACTTTAGGTACCAGTACGTAATTGCGTTGGGGTGGGGGAGTTCAGTGTATTTCGTTCAGCAATGAACTTTAGTTGATCGGTTACATTACCACCGAATACTGCTATTCGTAACAGGCAACATTTAACGTCCTGTAAAGAAGAATAATAGCAAGAAGTCGAGGACGAAATTTGTGACTTAATTTCAAATGATGACATTTGTAATAATGATACAGATTTTGAGATAAATAATGCTTGTGTAAAATATTTCAAATATTCCCCCATTTGTTTCTGCAGAAATGGAACGAAGTTTCTCTAGATGTAAGGCTGTGTTTTCTAGCAACAGGCAATCATTCTCCTTTGAAAATTTGAAAATGCGGTTTGTTATTCATGCAACAATATATGAAATGAAAAATTATTTAAAACAAAAACGTAATACACTATCATATTAACATAGTGAAATAATAAGGCTGGTACTTGTCAATGTCATATTAAGTGTATTTTCTACAGACATATAATAGCATGTAGTCAATGATATTGTGACGAACCGATTAGTTGAAACACGAAATAGGAAAAAATATAGCAAACAAGATGAAAAAAATACTGGATAAACATTATAGATGTTTAGCTCGATGTAAAATTTGTGACAATTTCAAATGAGGAAGTTTATTATAATGATACAGATTTTGAGACAGATAATGCTTGCGTAAGATATTTCAAATATGTCCTCATTGTTTCTGCAGAAGTGGAACGAAGTTTTTCTATATATAAGCTGCGTTTTCTAGCAAGAGGCAATCATTCTCCTTTGAAAATTTGAAAATGTGGTTTGTTATTCACTGCAACAATATATGAAATGAAAAATTATGTAAAACAAAAACGTAATGCACCATCATATTAACACAGTGAAATAATAAGGCTGATACTTGTCTATGTTATATGAGGTGTATTTTCTACAGACAGGAAATGAAATATCTTTAAAGTAGTGAAATTTTTCTTTAACAAAGAAAATGATGTCTTTAAATTTTCCTTTAGCAGATAGTTGTGTTTCGAAGTCAAAGGAGTGGCTTTCAACCACCCAAATGCTGAGGACTAACTTACCGTGATGATAAGCATGAGTTCAAACGAACGAAAGACACTGCGTTAACTCACCCAACTCTGAGACGCACGAAGCGCACTGGTAGTAACGGCATATATTTCTCAGGCCTAGTGGTCAGTATAAGAACGAAGTCGCTAAATTCCCGCTCTCTATCTCCTCTGCTGTTAATAATTAAGTCAGTGTCTCAAACGAGGACTCGGAAATTTTGCTGAAGGAAGAACGGTGTTGAGAGGGAATAGGAACAATGACGTCATATAGTGTCCTGCACACTGTGAGCTAAGGTATGCGAAAATCAGCGGAGCATGGTGACTGTTTCTGCTCTTAATGTCTTAATTTTCCGAATGCCACTTTTATCGCCGCTTTCTGTTAGCTGCCTATCAGAATAACTTTGACATGTCGAATAAGGTAAGTGATTCAATGATTGTTGAGTGTATGTATGAAGTTGTGTATTGTTATTTTCTGTTTACCTTTGCATATATTTGTTTTTAAAATCACGACTATATGTCAACACAGAGCACAATCCGCTCAGATTCTGTCGACGCTTCTTAATAAGATGACTTCAAAAATACAGCAGAACCTCTATTATCCGTGGTAATGAAGGCGGTGGACTAGACGGTTAATCGAAAAAATCGGATAATCCATACCATAAAATATTTTCATAAGTCCATACTACAGTCTCATAGTTTCCTCCATAGTGCTGTTTGGCATGCTAGATGGTGGATCAGAAGTTCACTATTTCAGTTCTGGTTGTCAACGACGGGTTTATAAGGGCCAAGGAAATTCCTTACGATGGTTGTTAGCGGAAGGATAGGAATAGTAGAGGGCTCCTGTTGTAGATCTACATACTGTATGTTACACATTTTATCATTATTTTGCATTAAATCGCGCACAGTTGTAACGTTAATCTCGTATTCTGATGCGAGATGAGCTACTGTTTCTCTTTTCCCAAACCTCTCAATTATTTGCATTTTTATTTCGATACTTAGCAAAATACTTTTGACACTAGTGGAAGATATTTTGCATAAAAGTTATAAAGTACGGACATTAGAACAGTAGAACAAGGACTGAATGCTGCACAGGATTGCTATATAGCTATTGTGCGGAAGTTCTTGGGACTATTTCTTTGAAAGCAGGTAGTGACCATTTTACAAGTTGGGAAAAACACCTTCAAGTAACCGTTCTTATTATCTGCAGTAGTACTATGTAAAGGTAAAGGCTTGTAATAAAACACTCTAGAGAAAATAGGTACTACTATAAGGTATAGTACTAAGTTTCTTACATGTTTATTTCCGCAGTAAAGAAAGAAAGAAAGAAAGAAAGAACGAAAGAAAGAAAGAAAGAGAGAAAGACAGTCGGATAATCCGCCGATCGGTTAATAGGGTGACGGATAATAGGGGTTCTACTGTACTTTATAATAAAAGGAATATGAAACTGTTAATCAAAGTACTGCAATTCTTTTAGATTCCAAAGCTGCAGGTTCTACGAAATTAAAAAAAAAACTAGGTGAGGAATTCCCGGTTCCCCTGATAATTTTAATGAGCATTACCAGTCTACTGTTTCGCGTGATAATTTCCCATTTGAACAACTGAAAGGATGCTGCCTTAAATTTCAAACAATTTAATTTAAGTATTTTGGATATATGAGGGGTACACGGGAAAAACAATGACTGTCACAATTCTGTTAAGAGTGATGCTATTGTCTACTTTAAAAGATTACTATAAACTTTAGTGTTGTTCTTACTAAAACTTTTAAAAAGAAGGATTATCATCACGAATAGTCATTCTTTCTTCCATTTTAATACGAACAGCAATAAATTTTGTAGTATTATACTGAATTGGATTATTATCTCACCTTTAATAGAAACGTGACATTTATTGTTTTTTTCCCTGTACTCTTCATATTATATAATCTAAAATAGTGATGAATATACCGCTTTTTATAATATCGTTCTATTGAAATGAACCTAGATAAATACTGAGGAACAAAATTAATTTAACATTTGTAGGTGAATGATTTAAAAACTGAAATAGAAACATTAAAAATCCACTAAAAATCATAGCATCAAGCTTAGGGTTTTGTTAGCTTTAGTCAGATGAATTCTACTATATGACAATAATTGTCATCAACAAAACAACTACCCAAAATAACTACATGGGAAAAATTGTTAGTTATAAGTTAAATAAAATATTATCTAAGCAAGGTAATAATAACTAAAGAATACACACTTACACGAACAAATTGTAGTTCATTATCGATTTGTAGGAATCAGGTATCTTTGAACACCTCCCTGGCAGAGACAGTAATGTTGTACTCGCACGTACGTCACAAGTAGGCTGACTTATCTAGGATCGGTCTATATTATGAAACAAGGTTGTAAGACACCGTCATAAGAAAGGATCATATTCTATCTAGATTCTTTACTTGTTCCCAATTATAGTTAGTATTTGTGAAAAGATTGCCATATGAATCAGGTCCTATTTACTGGGTAATCTAAATAGCCAGAGAAATTTGATGGAGGCATTGGAAA
Organism: Periplaneta americana; assembly: GCF_040183065.1. Taxonomy (NCBI): domain Eukaryota; kingdom Metazoa; phylum Arthropoda; class Insecta; order Blattodea; family Blattidae; genus Periplaneta; species Periplaneta americana. The sequence continues at coordinate 74,000,666 of NC_091127.1, read as the reverse complement.
TAAGAACAGAAGTTGTACCTCATTTACTGTGCATGAATGGATGAAATACGAATGTGGTATAATGTCATCCAGAGTTTCAGAATGAAATTTTAGAAATATTCATTACATCAGAACTACAGTGGGTTATCTTGACAAACTGTGGTTTCGAGTTAAATTAAGTTTTAAGTTAGCTTCATTTTGTAGATCAGTGGTGCTTGTCAGTTTCTTGTTGTTTTAGCTTCATATTAAATCAAAAGTTTGTTTTCATATTGTACTCGATCTTCAATAGCAATTTTTATCCTCATTATTTAAAATATGATTTTTGCAAAATATCCTACTGTTGTTCTGAGGTAATGTTATTAGATCAGATCTGAGCGTTAATAACTCAATAGAGTCAGTGCAGACCACTCCTTAACTCCCCGCTCCATCTTTTCTGGCTGAGACAGTAATGTTTCGGTGCGGTACGAGCAAACGAAAGTTCAGTGACGGATTCTATCAGGCAGGCAACATAGTTTTATGAACTTCCGGCTCTCGCTGGTCGCCTAAAATCCACCTCTGTTGCTCAGAGCCTTAACCTGCGTTTGTTTGTTTATAAGGCGATGTAAATGAAAGGGACATGGGCGGAGGTTTCTCCGTTCCTTTCACTTCTCCTCTTATGCGCAGGGCTGTATTAGATAAAGAAATATTTAGTTCATTATATGTCGAAATAAAATCCAGCAATTCCATGATGTTTCCAGTTATTTGTAGTATAGATATCATGAGAAACGAATAGGTAGCTATTTGCATTCTATGGATAAATTAAATTTTGAGTCAAATAAAAGTTTTTCGGGATTTTAAAACCTACGGGAACTGTAGGTGTAGATATTTCATCCATTATCGGTGGTTTCGTTACAAATTCAACTAACTTCGGTATAAGTCTACATACAGGGAAACATTATAAGTTGGGACTAGCAACATGATTGATTGAACACAAGGTGTTCAGTACCTTATACTGGAGAAACAGCCTCTTAAATTATATGTGCATGTGTTTACAATAATGAATGAAAGCTATGTAGTATCAATGCAATGCTGTGTTCAGTGAGTCTTCATCATATCCAAGAACAAATTGCAGATGGTCTTTTGAGAAATATTTCACACACAAGGCAGGGCGAGAAAAAAATTAAGAGCTTCACGTATAGCCAATACATTTTTCAAGGGTTAAACAACCATCTAAACATGCCCTCACATAGCTTACACATCTTCAGAAGACATTATATATGAGCGAAGAATTAAACAGAACTTAATGATACAAAATGTATTACTAACAGGGGATGATACATCATCTTTAGAAATAGGGTTGAAAAATGTTCTTGAAAAACTAAATCACCATCTGTGTTAAGAATGCCTTGGATTTCGTTTTAAAGTTGATACATTCCTTCGACCGTTGTTGATGTTACTGAATTCAAACTATAAAGAAAAACGTAAGTGTGAATAGGGGAATTTCTTTGTTAGCATTGTTGCTTGTGGTGGAGACACAATACCTCGCCTCTTTGTCAGTTTCTGCAAGAAGTTCCAGCTCAAATACGACTTCATTCGTGATGTTTCCCTTACTGCTATCAAAGGATCACTTCTCATTTAAAATACCACCTATATTTTTTTTCCTAAAAAGGAAGAACTTTTGTTTGAACGTCCAACATTATTTTTTACTTTTTTGTTCGTTCCCTACATTTCTCTTTTGTGATATGTTTTGTTTTCACTCTGTGTGTTAGTTATACTTTGTCCAATGAGGCGGTCCCTTTTTGGGAAACCTGAAAGAATGTCTTACATATTGAGTGGCACTCGCTGGCATTTGGTATATGTTCCCGGTGCTGGATGAGGGGCACCAGTAGATGACCCTTCTTGCATCCGATCTATGTTCATGTCAGTCGAAGGCTACGCAAGTGGCGTCTATCTGATGCTCTGAGACTCTGTGTTATTTGGTGACCGTTAGATATGTTTGAGTTAGGACTAAAAATGAGCCATTCTTATTCATCTCATCCCCACCTCTTCGATATTGCATGGATATTCTATCTACCTGTGTTGTCAACATGCAGAAGCATGCAATCCACACCTCTGTTTATATAAGTATTTACAGTTTCATTCGTATATTTTAAATTCAAAATGCGAACGTCAAATGCGAATTTTAACATACAGTAGAACCTCACTAATTCGGACTTAATGGTGGAAAATCGATTCTGAATTCGTAAAAGTCCAAATTGTAGGAAATTCAGTGGGACAGGATAATTTCGGCAATTGAAAAAAAAAAAAAAATATTGTGTAGTTGTTCAGTTACTAACTTAGTGTCTAATCATTTTATTTTACAAACATATGGAACACAAAACATTAATTAGAAAAGAATTAGTTTGAAGTTTTTTAGTCCAAGTCAATTACTGCACAAAAAGTGAGGGAGAGTGGGGTAATTGCACACACCTAACTTCCTATTGTTATAAATTCCAAGATAATTTTAATGTAATACTGTAACTGTAGGATATAATAAAACAATTAGGTTCTAATCATATTAACAAGTTACAAAATGTATTTCTAAACAACATTCTTTTCTATTGATGATATATGAAAACGTTGTAATGAGTGCCATTACCCTATCAAATGGGAAACGGGATGCAGACAGTTGGGGTAGTAGTACGCAGATACAAATGCAATTGAGGAGCATAGTATCAAAGTTAAACAACTCAATTTTTTGCGATTTCGAGATATCGATTCTTTCTCATAGAATTTTGTATGCTGAATGCGATTCTGAAACTGTTTAGGTTAAAAAAGGGACAGAAGAGAGTGAAAATAACACTTACTTGTGCGCTTTAGAATCAAAATGTAGACAACTCCACTGTGGCTTGGTTTCAAATTAGGACAATTCCTTCAATAGCCAACGAGAAGCCCACATTCGTACCACCTTTTCCGATCACGCATCGCGAATCCAACATGGCTGATTGTTTACATAATCGGTTTGTGGATGAATAAGTACTGTTTTACGTAAATTGCTTTGAAACTGAGTTAGAAGAGACTTAGATTCAAAAGCAGACAATTTCGCTTTTAAATATGGCGTCGCTTGGTTTCAAAAACAGACAACTACACTTTAAATATGACTTCATTTGGTTTCAAAAACAAACAATTCCATGACTTAGTTTCAGAGATGGACAACTCCACTTTTTAAACTTAATCTGCGACCTAAATATTAATTTTAATCACATTTTGAGACTAAAAAAATGTTTCTATGACCCATAAGAATGTTTAAAAAAATGTACGTATAACGGTGACATTGGTTTCCAAGGATCTAATTTTCGTCTCTCCTGTAAAAAAGGAAAAGTGGAGTTGTCCAACTTTGATACCAAGCTCCTCAATTGGAATATGTATTAATAGGTATAAAATCAACATTTAACAGCAATATGCAAACATTAGAGAAATATTACACTAAATTTTCTTTCATTTAAATTGCAAAAGTCAGAAATAAATTTTTAGAGTTTCAGTAGCATTGCAATCTGAGTGAATTCATCCTGAACATAAGACACAACGATACCAGAGTTCTTTGTCTTTACCGAATTCACCAAAAACAGGCGCTTACTGTTAGAATAATTTTTTTGATTGAATATTGAAATGCAGGAGGAGTATTGGGAAGCATAACCACTTGTGAATACCCCAACTGTCGCCATTAGAATAGTTTAGCTCTGAATGGTCATGGAAGCAAAGTAACAGAATATCCAAATCACTCAGATGAAATACAATGACGCCACAAAATTATAAGAAAACTGCAAACAAATCGGCTGACACTCTGGAAGCGCTTGAATCAACAGTACAGTGCTAACACTTGACTAGATTGACGTTACCGATGTTGCAGCTAGACTAACTCACCGAACACGGCGATATAGTGCTGACATATCCTAAAACTTAGGTGCGTACCATTATCCACTGCGTACAAAAACCTCACTCTTCTCTACTAGCTTTGGAATTTTCAGACTCTGATTTAAAGTAAGAGGTAAGTGTTATGTGCATCTATTTGCGCTGCTGTTCTTCATGTACATCATGACGTATCGTCATTTCCCATAACTATGATCCTGGAACACAACTATGGTCCACGATATAACCATTCAAATTTTGTACCCCATAACGTAGTACCTCGTTTATCTATATTTTTGATATACTGTAGTTTGAAGTCAAGTCACTGCAGCTATCTACGAACAGTCTATGCTACTTCTAGAATGTTCTTTGAATGGTTCTATCGTGGACCATACTTGTGTTCCAGGACCATAGTTATGGGAAATGACAGGATAAAATTTGTGATAGTATTCAATTAATTATTCTATCTAAATGAATCTTATGTTTGGTAATTTGAATATATTACTACATTCTTGGAACATTAATCTCCAAGTGTCAAGTGTAAAAAAGTGTCGTCCGAATTATTGCAAATTCTGAATTAGTGAAATCCGAATTAGCGAGTATTTACTGTATGTTAAAATTCAGATAATTAAAATTTTATGCTTGATCTATAACGGCATTGTTACAATATTTTCAACTTACGTTATTTTTCTTCAAATGCCATTGCTTTTGAGATTTAAGGTTTTCGCTGTGACTGTTTTTAGAAGACCATTTTAATGCAACTTGAACTTATTTTTCACAACAGTTAAGGACATAATTTAAAAAGTTATAAGACCAATTAAAACATATTACATAAATTCCTGTTTGGTCCTACAGAATATATCTGTTATGTTTTTATTGATTCCGGGAATGTCGAGAGGTAGCTTGGGGCCTTATGTCCAGTTTTTTACGCTATGATCCTAGAAAATATGATCCTAGTGATGAAACCTCCAAGTAGTTCCGGAACGTTGGAGTTAAAAAAATCTAAAAATTTTATAATCTCACGTTCATTAACCTCATCTTTCTAGATTATCTTCGTGTTTACAAAAACAGCATAATTTGCAAACTAATAAAATATATTTAGAACTATACTGCATTCCATAATGTCTGCCAGGGGACGTAAACATTTCCTGCAGAGGAAGGGAGAGGGATAATTTCTAATCAACCAATGACAGAGGTAACATTCTAGGCTTATCTTCAAGTTGAGCAGTCTGAAGCGTTCTACCTCCTCCCGACTTCAAGATAAGCCTGAGATGTGACCTCTGCTGTTGTTTGATTAGCAATTATCCTTCTCCCTTTTTCTGTCCGAAATGTTTACGTCGCTTGTCAAATATCATGGAACGCAATATACATGTATCAATTCCTAAAGAAAAGTGCTTGTCACTGCCTAGTGAGCTCGTTAATAATAATGTTGAAAATAACTGGCAACCTTTCATTACGCCTTCATTGTAGAGGAAACATAAGTATTTATTTTGTCTATTTATGAGAACATGGTATGTGTTTCAGGTGACGAACTTGTCGAATGGACAATGTAAAACATTTACTAAAGAGCTGAAGGTTGCGGCGCCAGACTGCGGTGATTTACAGACGATCATCTGGTGGAGTGAACTTGAAATAAATGTCGTAGTTACCAAGGGCCGTCAGCTCAGGATCAGAGGATTGAAACTGAAATTAGGTGCACTACTTTATAGTTGTTTAATCTATGCTTCAATGCACTGCAACGATCAGCCCAATTTCTTTTAATGTAAAGAGACATTTTTATATTAGCAGATAAATTGGCAAAAGTAGAAATTAACACTGCATTCTTTGAGTTAAAGTTTGTCTGAGGAGTAATGCAGCAACACTGTTAGACGTATAGTCTGTGAATGAACCAAGAAAGAACATAAAACGTATGAAAACAATTTCCTGGTCAGAACCAGGACAATTCTCGTTTTGAATACCCAGCAACACTTTGGTCAAAGTCTTGATATAGTGAACAGAAGGCAAAAAATTGGGATAATTAATATAATGGTCTGTTCAGAAAACATTTACTAACTGTGGGATCCTTTCGAGAATAACTAGTATCTCGCCTAGCGGGAAGTTTGACAATGGAATCTTCCAAAGTTATCAGATTAAGATCCTCTCGAAAAATCGTTAACGATTGAATTGGAAGTTTTCAATTTCAAATTGATAGCTGGAGGGGAAAGGGCTACGAAAAATATTCTTCAGATTGTTTGTCATGGAGTACCTTACACACACCTTATAGGCTATACAAGGTGGATGTGAAATAATCCTACAGATTGAAAGGAACGACAGGATACACTTAAATGAATAGAAAACCTATAGTCTATTACGTTTTGTGAATAAATTAAGGTTAATTAGAAAATTGAGTTGGAAGTTTCAGCAGTCTGACAACATTGCCGCTAACACACTGCTCTTTTTTCTCGTAATACAGATGTAAGAACTCAGGTCTGTCTGCCTTAATGAACTACCTTCCATCTCCCTTTCCGGCTACAATGATTTAAGTTGGTCGCATCGGTCAGTGGTTTCAAATTAGTGGGCTTTAAATTAAATTTATACGAAAACCGTCCACGCTATTGATTCTTTATTAGATTTCCTGTCAATATGAACAAAAATCACGATCCTACTCGAAAAAGAGAGTATTAAACATTTAGGAAAAAAATTTTTTTCTGCGAAAACCATGGACTTTCCATAGCAGTGTTATTTCACACCCACCTTGTATAAGTAATAAATAAATAAGTTATAAACCAGTTAAACAACAAATAATCAACCAATAAACTCTTACATTGATATACGCTTGTGACATAACATTAATACTTGCTAGTATAGTAGTTCTTTCTCTATAATTCCCAGGAACAACAGGAAAGAATCAGTGTGCATGTGTGGGTGAGTGGGTGAGTGCGGAGCATGGTTCACTTACATTAATGCATGTTAAGTATAGGAAATACATTAGTTTTATGCGCATATTATTCAACATGAAACTTAATTTCAGATCCCTACGTGAAGGTAACCTTCCTAAAAGAGAAAAAAGTGATTTCAACGCATAAAACGAAGATAGTGAAGAACACGATGAACCCAAATTTCAACGAATCTTTCAGCTGTAGTGCGCCAGTAGACAGACTGAATGATTACGCAGTCGAGATTGAAGTCATGCACAACAGCGGGATTGGGAAGGGAGACCTGGTAGGACGCATAGTGCTGGCAGGTGAGCACTCTCTAAAATCTCTCTACTTATCTCCTTTCTAAAATAAAGATAATGTTCAGAGACGGTGATGTGGCTATGAAGTAACTCATTGCTGTCTATAAAATAATGAAACCTTTGTCCGCTTGATTCTTAGTCGGGTAGACTAATTTACGACATAGTCACTAAGACAGACAATGAAGGATTTGTAGCCAAAAGGAGGCAGCTCCAATTTTTGTGGTTTTTAAGTTATAGGCCTATAAATATCCTATCCAGAAAAATATGCTCTTTCGTTTGGTACATACAGACAAAAGCTCCGAATAATTTCAAGAGAAAAATTGTTCCGGGGCCGGGTATCGATCCCGGGACCTCTGGTTGAACGTACCAGCTTGGGAGATAAATCTTCATTAAACTGCTGGAAATGAAATCCTCAGTCTCTATGTCTGGAGCTATGAATCTATCCCTTGATTTGCAATCGAGACAACGTATAGATGAAGAGGCGAGAGTTGGCATGCGAGCTGTGCGAGAGGAGAAAGAATAAACTATCAGAAAGAGAGTTTGTTTCATGGTGGTTTATATTATGTGCATCTACCGACAAGGAAGTTCATCTCAGACTAAAAACTATCTTCCTCCTCCTTACCCATGAGTGATATAGCCACGGTACATGATAAGTTCACAGGACAGGTCTTGCCTCCTCTACTGTTGATTTATATATAGGTACGTATGGATTCCAAGGCTTTCACGCTAATTTGCTAAGAAGTAAACTTTTGGATACTCCACCGTGTCCTAGAAGCTAACACTTTATTTCGGAATTACATAGAGGTTCCATCATTTGGGCAAAAAGTACAGATACGGAATTAAAAAATGGGTGTCTTGGTAGCAGTCCTCTATGTAGGCAATATACTTCGCAAGAATGTCCACAAGTAGCAGACATTTAGGCGCCCTTGTTTACTGCATATGCGCAATGCGTTCTATCTGGAACTTTGTAATATCACAGTCTAGTATATACAGTCGCGAAGCTTCAGCTGTGAGAGTACTAGGAACAATAGACTGTGCCGGTACTATTTCGCATTGTCTGTGATGAGGCGATAGTAGCGATCCTAATGATTAGTAACTATCTATGGATGCATATTCCCTACGTATTGAGTTTCGTGACTGTATATACTAGACTGTGGTAATATTAGGTGGCCCAAATTTTGTTTCTGGATCTGTACAACCTGAGGATCACTTACTATATTATGAACTTGCCCTGATTACTAAAAACATGGTGTTGAAAGAAGTGAAAGAAGATTTTAAACGAATTTAGTTCTGTGTACAGGAATTTCTGTTAAATTCGTGACAGATTCTGTGGCATTTTTACTGGAAATCAATTGTGGAGCAAGTTTTATTTAACATCCTCATTCATTCAATATTCCACGAAGGACATGTCCATCACATAGGTTCTTATTTTATACATAGGCCTACTTATTTTGTCTTTGGTGTTGAAGCTATGAAAATATTTATAACGGTAAGTCACATTTTGGGCAACTATATTGTGTTTATTGTTCCAAACAGACAAGGACGCGACTGGCGTATCAGAAAGGAACCAGTGGCAGAAGATGGTTGCATTTCCTGGGGAATCCATAATGCAATGGCATCGGTTAAAGCAAGAGATCAGAGTCAAAGGCAGAAAAGTTCTTTCATGATGTTTATGAACAAGTGTCTTTGAATATATTTGAATAAAAAATTATGAAGTTTACTTTGCATTTATTTTTCTTACATCTTCAACATCCCATGTGTTCTATTTTCGATTGCTTTCAATACCGGTACTATAATACCCAATTAATATGTACTGTACATAATGGTTAAGACGCAGTCTTAACGCTGAGAGAAAATCTCGAAATTGGGTTCAGATCTCTTCTAGCGAATAGATGTTTCGTTGTTAATGTGACATCATGACGTGTTCTCTTAGATTCAGGCTCGGAGTCTTGCTGACTGCTAATCAAGTTGTTGTTGTTGTTTAGCCAACTGTCCGAAAACAGGTCTGAACCTCACAAGTGAAACCAGAAAGCACCACTTATGAGGCAACTAGGCCAGGAGATAATGGGGTAGGATGTCCAGTTCCTTTCCCCCTCCATTGCATACATCGTCGATTAGCTACATGTTACACTCATCAGACTTCAGATGCATAAAAACAATTGTTCTTCCTCTGACACTAATCGTCAAGTAAGATGTACCAGCCAGAATGATCATCCAGAACCTCAATCAGAGGAATGCCAATCAAGTGTCGGTGTAAAAATGTGTTAGTTATAGGTTATGGAAAGTACTGAGTTGTGGACATGTGCTAAGGCGCGATATTAGCACGTTAAACGGCATAAAAATACGATATGATATATGGTATGATCTGATCTAATATGATATTTTATATTTTTATTTCTTTTTTATTTTGCCAATAATTGATATATGATAGGGTATGATATGAAATGATATATGATATGATATATATGGTATGATATGATATAATGTGATACGATATGATATATGGTATAGCATGGTATATGATACAGAGTGTATATAAATTCCTTACTTATGACACTCATTCCTCAAAACCATTTCAATTTGTGACCTTTACGAAAACTGTTCAAAAGTGCGCCTCCTGCGTCAATACAAACTCTGCAACGACGTCATTGTAGTACACGTTCAAAGACTCCAGGTATGTGCTTTAGAGATTCAGCAGCTGCAAGCACCGAAGCGACGAGCTCTTCCTCCGATTCAACTGAAGTCTCGTACACCAGGCTGTTCAAGTGCCCCCCCCACACAAAAGTCAAGTGGGGTGAGGTCGGGAGAACGAGCAGGCCATCCAATAGGTCCACCGCGGCCAATGCATGCAAATATGTACTTAAAATGCCGAAATATACACCTAAAAGTTGAAGAGTCGCAAACTTAACATAGTATAAAATCCCACGAAAATAAACACTAGCCATGTACGAGAAATGAGAAATGTTCAAAGTATTGGGCATAAAGAAAAATACAGTCACTTTAATTTCTTTCCTATCGCCTATACGTAAAAATTAACTTGTGCATAGAAAACGTTCTTTCTACATAACTTGAAGTGAGGAGACAAAAGTTATAATTTGGTAACACGATAAGATTAACGTCCACATCACAATCGTTTCCTTGAAGCATAATTTTCCTCATCTTCATTAGGCCAATAATTCTTAACTTTACAAGGCGACGCGTTTTCTCGGCAAAATTGATTCAATACTCTTTGATTTTACTTTCCGAATACCATAGGCCTACATATAAACTACTGAAATTGAGCGGAGTATGCTGCTTTTGAATTTGCGCAAAGCAAAATGACAGACCAGCTCATTAATACATCGTTATATACAAGGAACATCAAAACAAACACACCAACTTCAGTCGTCCCCTGTCAACTACCAATATAACGTACACTGCGACCTATCCAAGAATACATATTACCTTAAAATCGTAAGTAGCGACTAACTAGATGAAATAAATATTATCGTTTTCTGCTCAACTTTAGTAGTTTGTAAGTATTCCCGAAGTCAAATGAAAGAGTTGTGAATAAATTTTGTCTGGAAAACTCGCTGTCAGCTGAAGTAAACAATTACTGCAAGTTTTGCCAAGTCAAGAAAACTAGAAAATAGTTTTCGCTACAAAAAAAAAAACATGCTCTTAATGTTGAAATATGTACAACCGTCCAAAATATGCACATATATGCACGGGAAACCTTGCAAGAATCATATTAAACATGAAACATGTAATTTAGATTTCATTAACCCTGGGATGTATATAAGGGGATCCCCGGGATCATTAGTACTTTTCAATCAATTTAAATTGCGTGTTAAATGATATTAATCTGTCTGCAATTTTTAGTATGCTCTCAGATGTCTTTTGGGTTTGTACCAACGGCATTGAAATACATTTTGTTAATTTCATTTATTACATATAAGATAGTTTATATCTGTAGACTTACCACTTTAATGCATAACTGGGGTCTATGAAAGTTTCCGTTTATTTAAAATGAACTGTCATTTACCTGTATGTGTGTCAGTATTTCTGTCAATAATTTCAACAACTACGTTAACACTCGTAGGTGTTTATCTCCCTTCTTGTTACTAATGCCCTTCCCTACAAAGTTCCTTATAATTTGCGAATTAAATTCTCGACATAAATGCTCTGGCTCAGCGTCCATATACTACCCATTATATAAGCGAGGTTACTCGTCTCTACTCGCATTGAGAAAGGACAGAGAACCTTTCAGACTTAGAATAGATTTTTAAAATTTACCAGAGTGTGGACATTGCTGACTAATCTTAAAATAGCCTACATATATAGAGTGTTTCCGCGCTGATGTTACAAACTTTCAGGGATGATGGGGAAGGGCACATGTATCAATTTGAGATAAGGAACCCTGGTCCGGAAATGATTTAGTCGAAAGTTATAAGCAAAAATAGTTGTGTGGAAATGGAATTGTAATTTGGCACCACGTGCCTTCCTTCCCTTAACCTTTGGAACAGTCGGGGAAAGATGGCATGGACCGGATATCTCCTACATGGGTACTTGTCGCGATACAATCTGTGACCTTGTCTACTGTTCCCATTGGCTCATCCGTATTCGAAAATCAAGGTCTGCATATTCCGCTCTCGTGTACTCCTCCATTTCACTAGGACTAATCGACTGAACGCTGCAACTTGTACACATACACTACTGTCTACAGACGCATATCAGGACCGACCATGTCCGTTACACATTACGCTATCTGCATTGCTTTAGTGTAGTTTCCTGTCCCCACACCTCAGACAGCGCACTGAATAAAATACTGTAAGTAGACAACGTAAACAACGTCAGATGAATACAGTAGGCCTATGTGTAAGATATAGAGATAAATATACATAAGTAAGGTGTACAGAGGAATAAAATTATTTCATTTCCACACAAATATTTTTGCTTGTAACTTTCGACTCGGTCATTTCCGGACCAGGGTTCCTTATCTCAAATTGATACATGTGCCCTTCCCCATCATCCCTGAAAGTTTGTAACACTAGCTCGGAAACACCCTGCATATCTTCTCATTTAATTTCAGAAGACTTCATACTTTCATTTAGTCTTTTCTAAAGAAGTATTAGTGGAATGAGAGAGTTAAATGAGTAGCTTCCATTCGACAATTTCTCCAACATGTAAAAAATTATAATCATTAGCTATTATGGTCACACATCACTTTTCCATCGTATGTAATGAATTAATCCTCCTAAGTGCCTTCGCTATGGTAATAGTATACGATAATACCAGACTGCCGAAGTTCAGAAAGTTATTCATCAATCAAATCTACAGGTATTGCAAATAAATGAACCAAGCAAACAGGCATGCAAGCGAGTATTAAAGCAATGGAATTACTAAAAAAGGCAAAAACTAATAACACAACAACAAGAATTTTGCTTCGACTTAAAATAATGTGTCCTTCATAGTTTGGTGCGCGCTGAATCCGAAAATGCATCTATTTTCTTCGTATCACGTAAGGGTTTTAAGATATACTATGATTTCACTTTTCGATAAGCGCTCTCCCAGGACACATTTGGCGCGAGTTGGGGGTTGTAAACCAAAACAAAAGCTAATGCATTTTATGAATTTATGAATTTTATGACCTATTTCCGGTTTCTTATGGTTGTTGGTATGTTCTTTTGTGTATCTAATAAATAAATAGGTATTGGTCCCTTCTATTCAGTAAATTTCATAACAGTTAAAAGTGAAGTCTACGCAATGAACAAACAAGGGTGTGGTTTTTAGTATTTAAAAGAAAAGTTTACTAGTTTGAGTGAAGGCAAATTAAAAGAGAGCATTTTCATCGGTCCATAAATTTGCTTATGTGAGGGGGCAATGAACCTCCGGGTTTCTTAAGTAAGTAAATAATGTAAGTAATTAAGTAAGTAAATAATGTATCACCTACAAAAATAATATAATTTATGATATGCATAGCTTTATTTATTTTTACATATTTAATACGATAGAATTAAGGCCATAAGTCCCTCTCTTAAATCCTACGACACAACACAGATATAATACTGTAACAATAAATAATGAAAATTACATAATGGTCGAATAGAGGATGAACAGGATCAAAAGAGAACACTAAAGAATATACATAACATAAAAGTAAGATAAAGAAAAGAGAGAAACAGATGCTTTAATCACAAATTTATTTTGTATGTGATTTGTAGCAATAGTCCAACACGTCTTAAAATGAAATTTGTGTCGTAGCATTTGTTGTTTCTTGATATTACTGTTCACTTTAACAGTAAACAAAGCCCTATCCTCATTACATTAAATATCGAATAATCGCAAATTAATACAGGATAGCCTACAGTATATTACGTGACAGATTATGTAATAAAGACTAACATGTTATGAAAAACAAGGCACGGTTTTTGGGAGACCTAGACTTTCAAAAGAGAGAAAAAAAAATGTTCCTTTGTGGCAATCTGTGCTGTGTTACCCTCTGCATTTTATTTAAAAGATAGTGAAATACTGTACAATACTAATAAAGGAAGTGTGTTAACTCTTCCACGAACATTAAAAGAAATGTGCACACTCCTGAACATTAATCACTTTACATTGTCACTGTGGGAACATTCTTCATATTATGTGAATTAAATGCAATACGAATCTATATCTTACCATTAATTTTACGCCCACATACACTTTCTGAAGGTACAGAAACTATAGCCTACTTGATTTCGCTAAATTGTACAGGCAAACTTATACTAATTTCATTTAATTGTGTCTACTGTCTTTTACAACATAGAAAGAAATTTGTCATTCTACGTCTACCTTGAAATTACGTCACAATTTTAAGTCTTGAACTTTATTTAAATGAAGAAGTTCCTTCGTCGTATATTGGAGAAGAGAAACGTGTATTACATTGAGGGGTCAAGTAAGTTAAGGTAATTATACATAGGCCTACTTCTTGGTTGTAGTAATAATAGTTTGAAATTATTCATATATATTTTTTTTATTCATTATTATCATTATATAATAATAATAATAATAATAATAAACGTGTAAGATAGTGGTGCTTTAATTCTGAGGCACTTCTTCTGTTTCGTCATCACGTTTCTTGGCATGTCGTTGAAGTCCTTTCGACGTCCCCATCTATTGGCCTGACTTGAGAATGTATTATGAGTTTTGACCGCAAAGCCTTTCTCTAAATGTCTGGTCATTTTTCTTTATAGCATACCTTTTAATATGTTATTGTACAAATTCTAAAGTTGTATTATATACATTTCAAATTCGCGTATTATTAAAATTTTTTTTGACCGCAAACTCTTTCTCTAAATGTCTGGTCATTTTTCTTTAAGTTATATCATGCTTTTCAATATGTTATTGTACAAATTCTAAAGATATATTATATACATTTCAAATTAGCATATTATTAAATTTTTTTTGACCGCAAACTCTTTCTCTAAATGTCTGGTCATTTTTCTTCATATCATAACTTTTAATATGTTATTGTACAAATTATAAAGTATTATATACATTTCAAATTCGCGTATTATTAAATTTTTCCATATCTACTGTTTCATTGCATAAAATACAAAGCAAAGTACTGTGGAGATAAAAAAAAAGAACTATTTACATAACTACTGAAGCTTTCCTGGCGACGTGATAATTCGAAATTTTCTCGGGCTTCCAGCCAGGTTATAAGTTGGTGATCCACCGACGTTTCGAGGATGTTCATTTAACCCTGAAGATGAGGAAGATAAACATCCTCGAAACGTCGGTGGATCACCAACTTATGACCTGGCTGGAAGCCCGAGAAAATTTCGAACTATTTACATATTTCCATCGAAATACATATTTTCTGTATCCGTCACGCTGAAAAAAAGTGTTACTCGACATGCAATCTCTTTTTTTTTTTTTGTTTGTGTACAGCAATTTTTTATGAAAAGAATTTTGTCCATATTTCGTATCTAAGAATCAACACATTTCCTAAATTATTCTTATGAAATTCAACAACTATATTAAAATTTAACGGGATTTATTTGTATATATAGCAAAATGGCGAGTCCCTCAACATCAGATTTAACGATTCTCTTTGAACTATTTTCGCTACAGAATTACAGACGAAAAATTTAACGTTCCTTTCTCCCTTTAGTTGTGTTTCGCCTTCGGCCATATTATACATGCGTTGGTTATTTGGTGTATTGTTTAATGTTTTGTGACAATCTAGA